>NC_046969.1:8419435-8719435 GCF_009769545.1 Cyclopterus lumpus | reverse complement strand
TCTATTAGCCTAAAGCTTAGTTTCAGCATTGAGCTTTCAGCGACTGCAAAAAGTTAAAAAAGCCTTCGAAACCTAAATCCCAAAAGTCGCCAGCCTTCGATTACCACGGAGGTCAGAAGGTCAAAGGTCACAGCGCCTAAATGGCTAGCACATAAATGGTTGGATTAGAAATCCAGTGACTGAAACATGATCCATGGTTGACAGATAAGGGAATGGAAATGAAAATAAAAGGAAGATAACTGTTCATCAGATAGTCTGACATTATAAAACCACATTATGTCAGAGCTTACTTTATCGATAGTGATATTATATCTTCCTCTGTGGAAGTTGGGAGATTTATTTATTATAATGAAAAATAAATATATAGAGTCATATATTACCTGACAGAGTTCATGGTGTTGTATTAAGACTCAAAGATACACAAATACACACTCTGGTTTAACCAGAAATCTGCTGTTTTATGTGAGAATCCAAGGCTGTTTATCGGCTTTAGTTTATTTCCTCTTTGTACGTCAATTTATTTTATTTGAGTTATGTGGTTTTGTAAGGTCGCATTTTTTTAATGTGAGTTTTATTGGTTTTATCTGACTAGAGTTCCTGCTCCTTACAGCTGCATACATTTGTAGTTGTCGTGGCAGCAAACCCTCCTTTAAAACATTGACCATCGTTGGCCATCAATTAATCGTTTTAAAGTTGTAAACAATGCACATTATAATTTCCCAAAGTGACGCATTCATATTTGTATCTGTCCAATAGCCCAAAACTGAAAAGGATGCAATTCATTATCATATATAATAGAGAAAATGCATCAAAAACAGTCTATTTTGCTTGATAAATGATCAATTTATCAAAGTATTTGCCAAGTAAAACCAAAACTGGGAGCTAAAAGAGAGTAAAAAGCTGAGTGGAGCTGCAAATTGATGGGATCTTCATATGAGTGACTCATTTTAGATCTCATTTGATCTACTCATGATATAACAACTCTGGTTAAAGCAGCTTTTGCGAACTACTGGTCAGGTTATTGTGAAATGTGCCTTTGCTTTTGCTTTTCAAGTCAAAATGTGCTCTATCCTTCCTATAATTATGTAAATTACCAATACATATTGGTTAATTTAGATTACTAAGTCATTCTATGAATTTGTGTTTGGTATACAAAGTATTGGACCTGATTGTAAAGTTTGAATGAAAGTTAATATATCACTTTTTGGGTATGGTGTAAAAAAATGTGTTGGCTATGAAATTATGTTGCTCAGAGATGATCTATGTGGCTTTATATGATGTGTTTTCTGCTAAATAAATGATTTTAAATGTCCGTCTCAATTGTTTATGCAATCTCAGACTATGTTCATTTACACAAAGCAACTTGATATGAACGTTCAAGGCATCGGTTAGCTGTGGTAGTCAATGGCAGAGATTAAACTTTAGGCAATAATAATTCAACTGTGCAAACGGTGGCATTAATAGTGCATTTGCACGTTCCAAGAAATATTCATATTTAATTATTAGTTACGATGTTACCATGCATGCATATATACAAGAGCAGAAGTAACTCTTTTTACAAACGTTTTGCTTTTTTTGCTCTTTTTCTTCTTCTTCTACCTTTCTTTGACTGTTGAATCTATATCCATTTTTAAGAATGACATAAAACAGAAGGATATTAAAAACAATCATAGGCCTACAGACAGGGGCGTCTCTAGACCCCCTGGGGGCCCTAGGCAAGAAGGACCATGGGGCAAAAACATAATTCCAAATACAAATTAGCACCAGTTTAGACGGACTAAACTGACAGCAGAATTGATTTGATGCAGTTTTAACATTTGACAACAAATGCTTTATTCTGGGAGAAAATATCATTGGCGTTGGCAGCAAAGGACTAACTTATTGTGTGGCTATGAATGTGTTTAGAAGAAAATGGCTGAATTCACTTTACACGGAATCTGCGGAGTGTCTGCTCTCTTATGCGACGCTGTTTCAATGTGTAGCATAATGCTACGTAGCGTTAGCCACCAAAACGCGCCAATCGGTTGACGAAATTCTGCGATATGAATTTTGATATTTGGTAATTCATTTAGTTAGTGTTTGGAGCTTATATATTCTTGTAGCCCAGATTCTGCTGTTTAATTCGATGGCTATATTTGTTTGTGATCAGTGTTCGTATTAAACTTATCTGTTGTTAAATGTTTTGATTTGCACCCAGGCTCAAGAGGCTAATGTGCAGTCAACTTATTTGGTGCCTGGTGGATGATGTTTGGGATAAAGTGGCAGGCTGGCTGGCAGCACTACTTGTTCATAATGTAACACACATAGCTTCCACATTCCCACTGTCACGTTTTTTCTTTTCATCCTCTTCTTGTTTTTTTTTTTCGTTTC
Source organism: Cyclopterus lumpus (assembly GCF_009769545.1). Taxonomy (NCBI): domain Eukaryota; kingdom Metazoa; phylum Chordata; class Actinopteri; order Perciformes; family Cyclopteridae; genus Cyclopterus; species Cyclopterus lumpus. The sequence continues at coordinate 8,717,065 of NC_046969.1, read as the reverse complement.
GTGTGCCCAGAATGATATGTTCGCTTCATTTTTTCAATTTGTTTGTTTGTGTTTGACCGGCACCGCACGTCGATGCCGGCTAGTAAGGGGGCCCCATTAGGGAGATTCCCGACATGTCATTGCAGTGTCTACGGGGGTTTCAAGTTGTGTCGCTGGTCTGTCGGGGCCCTCTACTAGCAACTAGCCAGTGACAACTCGGAAAGGGCCCTGTTGGGGCATTTCCGATGCGTTGTCGTTGCAGCGTCTAAAGCGGTTCCATTATTTTGTCATTGACGTCAGCCGTCCCTCGGGGCCCCCTTCAGCTCGGGGCCCTAGGCAATTGCCTGGGTTGCCTGTTCCGTTGCGGCGCCTCTGCCTACAGAGCAGGTTCTTCGAAGGGGAGCAATGATTAAATGAAGACGTCCATCATCCTTTTGCGGGAAGCCAACTTCCTCTTTCAACCCCAACTTTGTCCAGCTGGGTGCTCCTCCCACGCCCAGCGACAGGAGATCACGTGCGCCTACCTCCATCTCTGTATGGGCAGTCCACGCCATTCACAGCCCACTGAGCTTCCGACTGCTAGGTTTACTGTTTCCCTGTTGCAGCTATTTGAATTTTCCTCCGGCGACCTGTGTGTTGTTGCTCAGTAAAGCTCTCACTGTCACGGTCAGAGCGTGCGCGACGTTCCTCTGTGCCTTATTTCCGACGTCAGCGGAGCCAGTGTGAGTGGTGAGTTATGCCTTTATTCTACCTCTCGAGTCTCGTCTTTTCTTAACAATTCGCCGACACATTAAACAGTAAAATAACGCCCATGAAGAAAGCATGGACCTTCTAAAAAGTCAATTTCTCCTTTTTCATGTCGTCTCTAAAATCAAAGTGTCTTCGGCATGAAGTTGGAAAGGACAGGTAGACTACTTTTTTATTAAAGCCACAATTAAGCGTTTATTTTGTATTTATAGGGTTATTTTCCAGACAGACGTTCGACGTGCCCTTTCCTTTTATTTTTTTCAATGGGGGTGAAAACATAATTATTCTATAAATAAGAATATGAACATGGTCAATGCGCAATCGGGAAAGATGTCACTAAATGTTGATGATCATTACACATGTTCAGTATTTAGCAATGAAGCACGTTTTCAGAGGGAAATCTGGGAAGTTGCAGTTGTGACATTCCCAGGAAATATGATGCTCAATTTATCAAAATGACTCACTGTACACAATTATACCGTGCCAATAATACAAATCGACTTTTACAGAACAAAGAACCACTCAGCATAGAGTGAAAATTGCTTTTTTTCCCCTGCCCCCCCCCCCCCAGATGTCTTTCAGGTGTCTACAGTCCTTGATGCAGAACATCATTGATGTGCATCTGCTGTACAAGGACAACATTGACAACGGCCAAATGTATTCAGGAAATGGTACGCCTCCACTCTGCTCCTCCGCCCACCCGCCTCCGCCCTCCAACTGTACGGTGTGTCTGTACGGTGTGCCCTCCAACCAGTCCGTCTACGTCGTTTGCGCCAACCTGCTGAAGAACGAGGAACTGGTGATGGAGGGAGGTGGTCAAACAATAGAACTCATCGTGAGTGGTAAGATCTGAAGTAGGACTGAGGTTCATTTGCTTTGTTTAATCAAATCGCAACTTATGGTCATACCCGTGTGGGCGACGGTGGATCAGTGGTGAGGTTGTCTTTCAATCAGATGATCGGCGGTTCGATCCCCGGCTCCGTTAGTCCATGTTGGGCAAGACACTTATCCCCACATTGCTCCCGTAGCTGTGCCTACGTGTATTAATGTGTATTAATGTGTATTAATGTGGGTATGAATGTTAGTTGGGCAGGTGGCGCGATGCATGGTAGCCCCTCCCATCAGTGTATGAATGGGTGAAGGATGGCAAGTAGTGTTAAAGCACTTAAGTGTTCGGAAGACGAGAAAAGTACGATACAAATACAGTCCATTTGCCCGTGTATCTCCTTCCACTTGTCTCACAAATAGCTAGCTGATAACCCTTCCACTATGAGTCCTGTTCCCGCCACATGAAAATAACCACATTGATTGAACATGAATTATGTCCGAGTAGGGTGACTAATAACTGTAAACTGTTATGTGTGTTTTGCAGAGTGCCCCGGACTTCTAGGTGAGTCTCTTCTCTTTTTATTTACATGATTGACATCCGAGTGGAATATCTGGTGGTAAAATTACTATAATAACGGTTTCCTATCGTTCTTTCAGCCACAAATGAAAATGCGGACTTGTCTGGCCACGACACAGGTGAGTAGTTCGGACCACCGATCGGGGGGTTGCTCATTGTTGTACTGCACACCCAAGAGGGACACAATTACTGAGAACATGTTTCAAATGAAGGTCAAACTAAATCAGATTGCGCCATTACAATTTAAGAAACGTCTCAGCCAATTAAGACTTTGGTTATGTTTAAACCTGTTGCTAGAAAACATCTGGAGTCCTGCGAAAACAGTGAGCAATCAACAATGTTGACGTTGACACAGAAGAGATAACTAGTTAATGTAAGTGCAATATTAGTTTGTTTCTCTGTCTGTAAAATGTGGAGAAATCGTCATGTTTTTAAGTTAATGGTATTCATGCAGCTTAGAATGAGAAAGACATTTCTGATTATGCTAAGCTAACTGATGTTATTTAAAGTGTTTTTATAATGTGTCATTTCTGTGATTTAAAGTCTTCCAGATTGACGTGATTGTTCAAACTTGACTAAAAGTGAACTACTAAACCCATCATTAACTAATGATTATTCTCATCATGGATTAATCTGCTGTTATTTCCTACATTAATGGACCAATTGTTTGGTTTGTGACAAACCGTCACAACGACTTTTGTACAACCAACAATCCAAACCTCAGCATTATTACAAAATATTAGAATGAGAAGCAGCGCAACTTCACATTTGTGAAGGTGGAACCATTAAATGTTTAAACATGAAAATCACTTTTTTTCCAAAATAGTTACAGTTGGGTAGTTCAAGCATTACATTTGAGATATTTCATATGTGTGTAAAAATCTAATCTGTCTCTCCCCTCGGTTGTTTCTTCTGTGTCTGATAGCATGGAAACTGTGGCTGCCTATCGTCATCGTCCTCCTGATGATACTCGTTGTGGTTGTTTACAAGTGTAAACAAAAGATTCGAGAACGGTATAAAACTTTTCTTACATGATCGTATAGCTCCTTCACGACCACATTAAACATGAATGGATGTTTAATCAAATTGCAACTTATGGTCGTACCCGTGTGGGTGACGGTGGATCAGTGGTGAGGTTGTCTTTCAATCAGATGATCGGCGGTTCGATTCCCCGGCAGCGCAATTTCACATTTGTGAAGGTGGAACCATTAAATGTTTAAACATGAAAAAAAATTTTTTTCCCAAAATAGTTACAGTTGGGTAGTTCAAGCATTACATTTTATATATTGAATATGTTCTGTGTAAAAATCTAATTTGTCTCTCCCCTCGGTTGTTTCTTCTGTGTCTGATAGCATTACTGCCTATCGTCATCGTCATCGTCCTCGTGATGACACAAAAGATTCTAGAACGGTATAAAACGTTTTCTTCCATGATCGTATAGCTCCTTAACGATGGATGGTTGACCTCTGACCTCTCCTGTGTTCACAGAGTGAAGAATTGGAACTCCAGTGAAGCTACAATGTAGCTCACCTCAACTTGAAGCACAATTTAATATAAATGTAAATTATCTTTACATTTTGTTTTTAAATGAACTGATACACTGAAATTTGCACTGTATTTTCTTATTTTAAATTAAAATGTGTGATAATGTTAACCTTTTTATCATTGCTTCAATATTATAGCTTTAAAGTTTCCATCCGATAATGTAAAATTGGGCATGTCAATCAAATACACCATGTTCATTTAAATATGGAACATTGCAATAAATCAAATTGGACATTAAAAGTTGACTGTCTTTCCATTTTCAGATGATGTAATTAGTCCTCAAATGTTACTAACAAGCAAGCAAAGCCTCATGGGAGATGAAATACTTTGTCTGAAACAGGAGTAGATACTCATGTATCACTTTATTTTCCCTGTATACACACAGTATTTCTAAGTCAATTAACTCGCACATGAACAAGGGGCGGACTTGACCACTCAGCATGGGCGAAGCTGCCTGCTTTGTTTAATTTCAAAATGTTTCCAGGGGGGAAAAAACATTTCAAATTACCTGCTACACTATCTTTTGGTTTGCATCATTTCTTTTTATAATTAGTCTCCAAAAACCTACAGTAATGGGTTATTTGATAATGCTCAACACAATGTTACTCTACTCTCGACTCCGCCCTCTTCTTCTCTTGCTTCATCTGATTGATAGTTGACATTTGACTACTGCAGGGAACCAAAAGCTGCAGATAACAAATTAATCTGCGGCGTCCCTCCAGTCTGATAAGTCAGATTTCTCTGCTATAATCGCAGAGTCTCACCACACAGTTCTACTAAAGAGCTCAATTTCTACCGATGTGGTGAGGTTTAGCAGCCGTGGAGGAAGCAGCAGTCTACTTGATAAATGTAGTTTCTTTGCATGTTCAGATTGCAACATACATTGTGATGTAATGGCATAGATGAATATTAAAATTAGATAAAAGATGAAAGAAATGAACTCCACCTTTACCAAGCTCGACATTTAAGTGATGATTGCACGACCAATTATAATCAAATTCTTCAATACATATTATGAAAAGCATCATTGAGCATGAGTACTTATGCTTTCAGGTACTTATTTGGAGCCAAATACTTTTGTATTTTTACTAAGTAAAGTTAGGCATTGAAGTTGTGGTTTGATCGGAGTCACTGGTTTCCAAATGAAAACTATGCATCTGCTTCTGGCGCCTCTGAATAAATACAATAACAGCAAATGCAGTCCATAACAATCTGTTCCATTGATTCCTTTTCTTTTGTTCCTTTGGTAAAACTACTATCTGTATTCATATTATCTAAGCAAGAAAAAGAATGAAAGAATGGGTCATATTAAATATGGAGTTTTATTGCATATCCAGGTATTGAAACATAAAAATAAAAACGCACTATACAAGGTTAAAAATAATTCCAGTAAACATTTTAAACTGGGGACAATCCCACAAAAAAAACTTTTGACCCTCTGCTTCAAAGTGTGATATTGTTCTTAATCCGAGTAGTTTAAGGACATTACACACAAAGTACTTAAAAACTGAATTCTGTTTGATTTCAGTTTGTATAACTCGGGGAACGATTTCTCACGCAGTTCAGAGTCTGACGAGGAGCCCCTGTCAGTCGGCCTTCAGGGCGTAGAGCACGTCGTCCTGGCTCACGTTGAGGCGGACTCGCTGCAGGACTCCCAGGCGGCTCGGCTCCAGCAGCAGCAACCTGCAGGCTCCCAGGCGCTGACACACCGCCAGGCCCTCCGACACGCTGATGGGCTGCAGGCCCTCCACCCGACACAGAGCCTGGTGCTGCACAAACACCTGGAAAACAGATGGGGAGGACATTTACTCGAGAAGAGGGGGGGTTGTGCCCCAGGAGCTGAAGGTCACAGCTCGACCCATCTTGGAACCCACCGGCTATCGGCGATTTAACGCTGATGTGTACACAAGTGTGTTTTTACCTGTTGGAAGGTGGCCTCCTCCAATCCCAGCCGCCGAAACTCAGCGATGACCGCACGAAGGAAGAGCTGCTCCTGCAGTGATGCACACCTGAAGACGCACACTCGTCACCTCAGCACACCTTTTACAACGCCATCGTTAAAATGGGACCGGAATGAGAGACTCACTTGATGGCCGTGATGTAGGCGGAGGAAAACATCTCGTTCAGGGCCTCCATCACGTGACTCATTCCGACCAAACCAGTGGTTGAAGGGTCGGCGGCAGAGTGTTCGCAGATCTCCGTCGCCCTGCGGCAGATGTCCAAACATCGGCGAGCGTCGCCCGACAGCGCGGCCACCTGGGGGAGGAGAGGAGGTGAGGAAGAGAGCGTACCTGTGAGAATGTTGGGGTCAGAGAGAGAAGGCGGGAGAGTCGCTTACCTTCCTGGACACCAGCTGGAGAGCGTCCTTCTCGAAGGCCTTCACCTTGTTGAGCCGGGACATGATGATCTGCTGCAGCTGCTTGAAGCTGTACGGCTGGAACGACATCCTGGTCAAACCCTGGAAACATTCAGGAAAACATGCTCAGGGTTTGGCTTTTTTTTGACCAGATAATTACCTAAATAGTAATTACCTAAAGTTGTTTTGAATTCCTTCTGGTTTCTTTTGTAATAAACTAGTTGACATGATTTCAGATTGCAGTTCTTGTCTACAGTACTCATTATATTATCTACAGCACGCATTATTTGCTTATTCATTTCCTAGAGGCGTGCAGTGTGTCCTTGCATTGCTTTAAAACTACATCATAAGAAAACCCACTTGTAATGGTTGAGGCTAGAGATTTTAGCAAAATATTCTTTAAATTCATGGATAATATATTTGGTCACCTTTTTCATTTTTATTTACACCCCTCCCCCTTCTTATTTTGAGATTTCATGACAGAATGTTACTATTATTTTAAGGCCATTACAGTAAAAAAAATGTTGCCCATGCTTTCCAAACTAAAACTAGAAAGTCCGACCACATTACACCAGTTCTAGTTTCCCTTCATCAGATCAGACTTTCAGGGTTTCCTGACGGCACACATCACACCCATCGCCTCCTCCTCCTCCTTTCCACCACAATGTGCCTTTGATTTGTGAAACCTGTGAATCGTACAAGCTGCCGTATGCGTTTATCTGAAGAAAGGCGCCGCGAGAGCGAGGGCGGGGCTACGCAGCACAGGGCCGGGCTCCCTCACCAGTCTGCTGGCCACTCTGTTGATCATGATCCTCTCCGGCAGGTCCATGGTGTTCGCGATGGTCAGCACCACCAGGCGGGCGTGACGCCGCGTCGGCCAGTCGAACAGGTTGTACATGACGTTCTGCTTCCGGGTCCATAACAGGTCCAACTACGGGTTCGGAACACAAAAAAGGTTAAAGTGGTTGGTGGCCAGCTTTGGAAAACACATTGCTGTTTTCGGTTTGCTCTTAAACCATGTCCATTTTATTAATATGTATAATATGGAGTCACAGTGTTGTAAACACAGCATTCAAAACTCGCCCATCACTCGCCCGTCCTCAATGAGAGAGAGAGAGAGAGAAAGTATTAGAGAGCGAATGAACCGTCACAAGTGAGAACAGAGCTGCGAGTCGGAAGAATGAAACTTTCTTTTCATTACTTTCTTTTCCCCACAGATATAACGTAACCCGTTTACAGATTTGTGTCAAGTTATACGACTGACATTTCATCAAGCACTTGAAAGGGTTTGTTTTCGTGTACACATCCTCAGAGCAAGTTACAACAATGTGCAAGACAGAGGTGTTGGTTGCATTGCATGAATGAGCTCAAACTAACAAACCTGTTAGTTAATCCCCATGTGATTTTTTCAATGAAACTGTAACTCAACTTGAGTACAGTCATTTCACTCTCAGCTTCTTGGTTATTTAGATTGTTCAGATATATTTTTACCCATTCATTCATAGCTGGTAGTTGTGCAATAACTCTAGGAATTTTATGACCCCACAAGTGTCTCTCGCGCTCGTTTATATTTACATTTTTAAACATCCTTTATATTATTCCTGTAAAAATAATTAGGTAAATATAATGTGTTTGAGAGATGCCCATAAAATAAATGATACTGAGCTCTTACTTCGTCCACCAGCAGCACGGTAGTCTCCTTCCTGGGTGCAGGGTTGCCGAATCTCTTCTCCAGCAGAGCTGCTGCGTGGTCGGCTGTGGCCTTCTGACCCGTCAGCTTCTGTAGAGATGAGACTGTTCAAGTTAGAGAACCCACCACGTTTTAATCCAGCTGGAGCTTTTACTCCTAAAAGTTAAGAAACAGATCAACGTTTTCCTCCACAGGATTGTCATTTCCAGGTTAGCCTAGCTTAGCACACAGACTGAAAGCAGGTGGAAACTGCTAGCAGTAGTTAATGTTGGTGGACTCACAAGAGACAGATTTTTTTTTTTTAAAAGAAGAAAGAAAAAAAGAAGAATAGTCAGAATCTGTGCAAAAATAAGATGAATTTGACAGATAAAACACATATCTGGTAAGTATCATTAGACAACTTTGGAGAAGCTGCTGAACATAACTGACCATAGCAAATTAATGTCACAGGAAAGAAAAATAAAATACCAAACGTGAGCAGCAACCAAGCATGTTGACGGCTTAAATATCCTCCACCACGTGAATCATACACTTTATTCTGCTGCTTTAATTTTACGTCCGCTCCAGTGTCAGATTTAACGACACAAAATGTGCGACATCTGCCGGCTGCTTCTTCAAAAACACACACGGCGCATGCGCTTTTGTCTCCTCCGAGAGACTCGCTGCCCTCACCTGCAGGATCTGGACGTAGGCCTGATGAGGATCCGTCATCTTCATCCCGTTGACCTCGATGAAGTGGAAAGGAGGGATCTCGTCCACGTCGGCCGCGTGCTGCAGACAGCGCATCACCTCCTGGACCGTGGCCGTCTTCCCCGTGCCCGGCACACCCGAGATGTACATGCACCTGAGACCCAAACGACAACCACAGCGTGGCAGAGATGAGAGGCGGTCCGAGTGTCATTACATCAATCTGTGTATTTGTTTAAAACTAGCGCCCGGAGCAAAAGGAGGTTAGATTATCAAATTAAATTACATCTGAAGGCAAAAGATGGTAACATTACATATTATACCATATATTTTAGGTTCTGGGGACTAGTCATATGTTAGCTTCTCGTTCAACCTGGAGGTCAGCAAGTAATTGATTAATTTATTTATTTTTCTGGTTGGAAAAAGAAAATTCTATTTGAAGACGTCACACTGGAAAATAATAATAAAAAGGTGTTCTGATTTACTATATATTCTATTTCCAAACAAATAATTGAAAACAATTAGAAATGGACCGAATTCTGGGCCTGATGAACAACAATTGATCCATTTGTTGTGGCCGATATGGACACAATGATTAACTCAATTTAATAAAATGTCAAAAAGGCAGTTTATCAAATAACTGCTTGAAGAAAAAGCGCCACATTAATCAATGTAATTTGTGGCAGAAATTAACACTAACAATAACTGAACTTTCATTTATTGGATGATAATGTACAAGCCTGTGACCCATCCGCAAAGGTTATGGCTAATCTGTGTTTTTTTCTTATGAAATACTCAAAACCTTTTGAGCACTTTAAAAAAAACAATTAGGAGAAGGGTCTCCCAAACTCTGTATCATTTGGAGGTTTTCCATGTTGATGCCAACGCGATCCTGCCAATACTAAAAGACACCAGAATCAGGATCTGGATCTGGATCTTACCCCCCCGTGCCGTCTGCGATCTTGCTCTCCACGAAGCTGTAGATGTCCTGAAACTCCTGCTCCCTGCAGGGCAGGGACTCCGGCACCGAGGACACGTGAAGCCTGGAGAGACACAATAACGTGAACCAACATTAACGCAAACGTGGTTCACTCTGTTGTTGATCATCTGCTTCACACTTTGGTACTTAGGCAATCTTTAAGATTTAATCAAGTAGATTCTGGTCCTTTGTGAAGTTTCTGTTCAAAGAAAGATAACAATACTTCAAAATGGAATTAATGCTATCAGACTATGAGTTTCCTGAAAAAGAGATAATAAAAAAAAAGTCACCTACTTCAGGGAACTTCAACCTCCTAATAAATAACTAAATTAAATTTCTGAAGTCTGTAGGACAGGAACAAAAAAGGAATTTTCTGGCCAGAAAAATCCCTAAATTTACTATCCCACCGCTCTAAAAAGAGCACTGACACAATAAGATAAATGATCTATAGCACTGAATATTAATAGCCAACTATTTTGATCATCAGTTAATCTCTTAATCAATCAATAGTCCTTTATCACACAAAATCTTCATACAACCATTTACTGACTTTAGCTTCTTGAATGTGAGGATTTGATGTTGTTTTTCTCTGTTTTATACTGAATGTCCATGAGTCAAAACCAGAGATGTGAAGACGTCTCTTGAGACGCTGGGACTTTGCAATGTACTCTTTTTTTTTTTCTGGACATCTTACTACGATCATAAACATATTTGTCTAATTAATCAATGATGAACAATAATAGTTAGTTGCAGCCCTGAAATACACTTTGAAGAAATAAAGCGTCAAGATGCAGGTGTAAACAGACAAATCAGGATTCTTTATGTGAGGTAGCACCGATACTATCATGATGATTACTGCGTGATGAATTCTGCAGCCCCGATGTGCAGCGTTTTTCTTCTTCTTTCTTTGAATAATGGCTGGTTGACAGATCATGACACATTTTGAACAACAGTATGTAAATAGATGAGGGTCAGAGGTCACTGACTGCTGCGTCTCACCTCGTTCTGGCCTCCTCCAGAACATTAGCAGGCTGTCGGGCCGGCAGCGACCTGCTCGGGATGTTGGGAACGGCGCGATGGGGAGTCCGCGGCGTGCCGGGTGTGACCTGTGGAGATATGAAACCGTTAAAATGAGAGACGACCAGAAAATAAACTGATGACCTCATTCGGTCCGTTTTGTTTGTTTGTGTTCAGGACTTTTACCTTCTTGTTGGGAGTTTTCCGCGGTGTTCTGGACGAGGAGCGAGTTCTCTGCTTCGACTGAGGAGTACGAGACCCTGCCGCAGGATATCTGCCCTTTTTAAACACTACCTCCTCATCACTATCAAGTCCCGCCTCCTCCTCCTCCTCCTCACTGCTGCTCTGTAGCTCCTTCTTGGATGGAACAAACTCCTCCTCATCCTCTCCGTCCGAGTTCAGGTCCTGCAGGTTGTCCAGAAGATTCCTGATCATAGAGAAAGTGAAGCGTCAGGACTCTGAAGTCTCCCACAAGAATGTATGAACAGATCGATCAGCGGACTGAGAGGCCGATGGCTCCCTCTCTGCACTCACAGCTGTTTTCTGATGCGAGACGACACCAGCTGGGCCGACTTCCTCTTCGAGCTCCTCGGTGTGACGGCGACCGGCAGCATCGGAGAGTCTTCATTATCCACTTCGGCCCTGTCCACGTCACACAACAGTAGAAGTTCGTCATATTTTGATGGCACGGGGAGCCGGGTGGAAAAGGGAGATATGATTTTGAGGATTTTAATGTGATATTCTGGGATGTCAACAGAAAGAATAATGTTGCAATGGAGTCAGGGAATTGGCTGTGGGCTATAACTTGAGCCCCATTTCTTTGCCTTCTGTACATTTGTTTACATTTCTAAAAATAATCATCATTAAAAATATGATGAAATAGTCATTAGCAGCTACTGCTTGCAGGCAAGTTCTGCTTCTGCAAGGAGTGGATTTATTGACAGTTAATGAAAGAATGGCCAGTACATAAATAATTATATATCCTGAGATGTCCCATTGAATCTAAATAAGTGTATCTTGTCTCCGTGTTGAAATGTTATGGAATTGTGGTGTTGCTTTTAGAAAACCTGCATGCATGCACTTATGTCTACTCACAGGACTCCCAGGGCTGGTTCCTTTGGGGTTTTTGGTTCTTTTTTTTGAGAAGGAGTGGTAGCTCTGTTTGAAGACATTGGATTTTTGGAGTTACTTAAATGCATTTAATAAGAGAAAAAACCAACCCATCAATGACTAAGTGATGTGTGACTGTTCAGACTGAAACAACTTCACCCGGCCGTGCAGACTTAAAAAGAATATCAACATTTTAAATAAATAAAATCACCCCATACACGTGTCAGCTACAGCTACCAGGTTCTCTTACACCCCAGTGTTGTACTCATGAACATTATATTATTACGTTGCAACCACCAGGCCTGCAGAGACTCACTTCTGCTCCCTGGTGGCATACTGCCTCCTAGGCGTAGCGTTTCTTCTGGGCGTCTCAAGCAAGCTCGTCGGTAACTGTCCCTCCATCACCTCATCGCCCTGCTGAGGACTGTCGTCCAACAGAAGAGGCACCAGTGAGTCTGCACGTTAGAAACAAGTCATCTCTGGTAGAAACCAGTTCAGAACCTGTGGCGAGATAGCGGCTTGCATCAAACTGAATGAATACCCCTCTGCTCGCCCCTACTTTGGAAAAAGTGCAGCGGCCCTCGGGTAACGAAAAACCTGAAAGGCTCATGATGGAGCCGGAGTTTGGTTTTGTCCGTTCTAGACAACCATACAAACAAGGAGGTGCAATGTGGCCGGCTCCGTGAAGAGGACCAGCTCCCTATGTAGGTAGAAACAGCTCATTCTGAGCTTCAGGTCATTTTACACAAGACAACCAATAAATTTCCCTAAATCCTAAACACTGTTCCTTTAAGTATCAATACAGAAATAAATGCAGAAATCTTTAAATAAAAGAAAAAATAAATAGTGAAATATACAACTAAATAAATACATTTATTTCTGTAGATTTAAATGTGTTTACTAATGCAAGCGTGTAAAGGTAGGAAGTCTAACATGAGTCTATTTATGCATGTATTTAATTATAAATTAATTTCTTCATTTATGTATGTATTTTAGCTATTTGTTGATTCATTTACTTCAAAATGTATTTATCAATTATTTTATTCTGTTATTATATTTGCTATCATTAGATTTATTACTCTCATACTTTGATAATGATATATTCACAACAGTTATTGCACTGGGAGAAGGGATCCCCCCCCCTGGTTGCTCTTCCTTTTTTCATTAAAGGGGCTTTTTGGGAGAGTTTTTCTATATCCAATGTGAGGGTCCAAGGACAGAGGATGCCATATGTTGTATAGATTGTAAAGCTGAGGCATTTTTTTATTTTTGATATTGGGCTCTACAAATGAAATTGATTTGAACCATTTATGGCTGTTGAAAGGCTGAAAATGCAACAAATATGGATAGAAGCAGAACATTTGGTTAAGATTTGAACTTAACCAAATAAAAATTGAAAATTCACGACATGTTGTGAATTTTGGAAATGATGACATCTTTACGTCTTTTCTCAATACATTTAGACTTTGACGGGAAGGTGGACTATTACACAAAATGGTACTGCAAGTTATTAATAATACAAATAATTTTGTAAATTAAGTTGAGGCGCTTCCTTACTGGAAGCTAAAAATAGGACGTTTGCATTAGGCTCTTGAAGGGAAAAGATAGAGATTTTATATTTTTGGGCAAAATCCTCCAGCTGTAGCACATAAACACATTGCCACGATATTCCAAAAACCCTGATGGGAGCATGGCGGCTGCTGACTACAAGACGATGTGGACACTGTGTGGGAGAGCAGACTCTCACCTTCTGGAGTCGTGTCTGGCTGGTGATGGTGGACTGTTCCCCTCAGAGAGAGACACCTTGTGGAGGACTATGGAGGACGGCCTCAGGGGGAAGGTGCCCAGAGCACCGGGGGCTTTGTGGGGCTTCCTGATGGGGGTGAGGCTGTGGGGGAAGGACAGGACCTGAGGGGGAGAGTCCGACAGTCTCCGAACAGCCGACTTCCCCTCCAGCTCCTCGTCCAGCAGCTGGCTCAGGATGTCCTCGCTGATCATCGACTTCTTCTCAGAATCTGACGGGCGTAGAGGGAAAACATGACCAGAATTTTTTTTTTTATTATTGCAATAAAAAAGTCAAGTGTACAAAATATATCGGCCAATACTGGTGTACGGTATCTGTAATTAGCTCAAATCTACCACTACGACTAACAGAAAGGAATGTACTGTATCACTCACTGCTCAGCTCCAGTTTCTTGCGGACGCCGGGCGTCCTGGCCGAGTTGTTCCTCCTCTTGGCGCTCAGACATTTTGAGGCCGACAGTTTGGTGACGGAGTGCAGCGACTCCGCCTCTGCGGCAAAGGCCTTGCCCGCGCTCACGGTGGCCCGGCTGGGTCTTACTTCCCCCTGTGCGGCCCGGCGCATGACATCGAGGTCCGGAGTCGGCAAGGCGCGCCAGGTGGCGCCCCGAGATGTCGGAGCCGCCGCAGGCGGGGAGCAGGGGGGTGAGGGAGGGAGGGAGGGTTTGGGACAGGGAGGAGGGGAGAGAGCTGGAGCGAGTTCGGAGTGCACCAGAGCGGAGTCCAGCACTCTGAAGGTCTTGGAGTCCCAGGACAGCTTCACGTAAAGGGTGTCCCCATCGCCAGAGTCCGGGAACGGAGCTTCTCCAGTCAGGTGAGTCACCTTTGAGCGAAAGGACGAAGACTTTAAGGGTTGTTTCAAATCAATCCAGCAGTTTTATGTCCATGCAGACAGCTTATGTTATCAGACAACTGCATCAGTATGGGTGATTAAAATTAGGAAACAATAGAGCAAGTAGTACATGGAAAAACATTTGATAGCATGGAAAGAGCAACTCGTACACACAGATTTAGCATTGCAACAGTGTGAAACTCATGACAGGCAGTTAGAAAAAAACATATCTGATTCTACTGCATCGGTTTTGACTTTCTTGTTATTATCCCAGCTGACATTCAGACACAAGCAACTGCATCTTATTGAGAGTGTTTAGTTCCACTTCTCGAAAGCCTAAAACCAATTATTGTAGGTGCTGGACCTCTTCAGAAATGAACCGTTTTCCAACAGTCGACATCGCGGTTATAGTGATCCCCCGCCTATATGGATCAAAACGCTTGACAGAATCATTCCAATACAAATGCTGTTTAAATCATTTGCTTACAGTAATCAGGTTGTCCACTTAGAGTGATTATTTGGAGTCTTACAAACAGAGAAACTACAATGACTTTACTTCGCGATAAACCTTCTGCTTCCAGCTGGCGCTGTGTGCATTTTCTAAATCATAAAAGGGTGGAAAGGAAATATGTTTGAAAGCATTTTACATTCCTTCTTAAAACATAAAAAAGATTGATGCGTCTTTTGCGTTTCAATGGAGCCCAGGAAGACTAGCAACCGCGTAAGCAGAACGCAAGAGGGCGCCGAACGTCACCTGCACAGGTTTGAGGATGGACCCGGCGTCGACCTCGTCGTCACAGCTGCGACCCTGGTAGTAGAAGATCTCCTGCGCGTGAGGCTCTCTGCCCAGCAGCTTCCGTTTGCTCAACGGCACTTCGGACACACGAACAAACCACTGAACCACCGCCTTCTTCTGCTTCCCGCTCTCTGAAACACGACAAGAGAGAGAGAAGACATTCGGCAACATGTCCTTGAGGACAAAGTCAAGTGTCGCGTCATTTATTGGGACTCACCGTCACCGAACAGCCTGATGACTTTGGCCACGTACGGGCTGTCTTCGTCCTCTCCTTCTATGAGGATGTGTTGGCCGGTCTTGATGACAGTGGTCCTTGGGAGACCCTCCACGCTTATGGCCAAAGAGCTGAGATTTACAGATTCAGATTATTAATACACAAAGCCCATCAACAAAAAGACACATGATGTATGATTAAAGAAAGTAATTAAAAATGAGCTCCACCTTTAACAGCTCGACCAACATTAAAGCCATGAACACATTAGGCATCAATTATTATAAACCAATAATATTATGTGTATTGTTCTAAAATGGGCCACTCTGCGTTATGAGTAACTTTGGTACATACGGTATATTAACACGTTGGTACTTGTATTGAAACTCAATTGTGAATGATGCAAATAGACAAAACACCCAAGATAATATATCAAGTAAAATGGGATATAAATAGAATAAAATAATGTAAAAACAAAAAGTATCAGTTACAGATAAATACAAGATATGAGGTCCAAACATTTTTTTGCCAACTTTATATTTTTACTCCGTTACATCTGACAGCTTTAGTTACTTTACAGATGACATGTCGCCTTTCTGTTCCACGCATCTCTTGACGGGTTGATTTTGTGATAAAGTGAAGGATGACGTGTCCCTTAAAGCGTTGAGAAAGCGTACCTACTTACTTCTTCAGCTAATAATAAACTATTTCAAAAGCCTTTTTGGATCAGCTGGAAACTAATGCATCGTCACACAGCTGAACCCTCGGGCTGCATTTTTAAAGATAGCTGACAGCACAGCGACAAGTATGATGATGATTGTATAGAATATGATGCATTACTGTAGATTTAACTACCCACATAAAAAGGAGTACACTTACCACAACCGTAAACATCTATCATGACAGCAGTAAAATGCAGTAATGTGAATCCAGAAACACCAAATAATAATAGTAAACCACGAAGAGGGGACATTTGGTGAATACTTGTGAATACTTTTATTTGCAGTGCTTACGGTGTTTTCGGCTTCTTCAAAAGACATTAAAAAAAAAACTACTCACCCATATTCATAGGTTTTTAACTTCCTGTTGAAACTTAAAGGCTTTCCACGCCACTCGTACACTCGTCTGACTCTCAACCTGGTGAAATACTTCATCCTGTGTCCTCGCGGTCTGCTGCACGAGCTGAGATACAACAAGACGAACAACAGCCAGGACGAAAAGGAGGACTTCTGTTTGTCCGTTTATCTTCTTTTAATTCAAAGCCCGCATCGGAAACCAAGCAAACGTCCACTCACTCCGTCTTCAGACGACACACATCACCACTCACAGGGTTCGCGCGAAAATTGCGTAGTTTCCGTCTTCTTCTCCAGTTTAAATGGCGATCTACAAAGAAACGTGAACGGGACATGCTGCCCTCTCCTGGACAGGAGTGTATTACATCACGAGTTTGTGGTCTGTTAGGTTAACACATAATAAGTACAGGTGGAAAGATACAGTAATAAATAAATACATATATATATAAATAAATATAAAGTCTCACATTGTTCTAATGCTATTTTTTTTAAATTATATATAGTTGTGGCAGAGACCTGCTCCTTCTACTCGTAAAAATAGAAATGTGTTCTGGCTTTGAATGGTCGAGCAATAACAAAGGGCCTGTTTCAACATCCATCCATCCATTTTCAATACCGCTTATCCTCATTAGGGTCGCGGGGGCGCTGGAGCCTATCCCAGCTGACATAGGGCAAAGGCAGGGGACACCCTGGACAGGCCGCCAGTCCATCGAGGGCACATGTAGGGACATACAACCATTCACTCTCACATTCACACCTATGGGCAATTTAGAGATCAATTAACCTGCAGCATGTCTTTGGACTGTGGGAGGAAGCCGGAGAGCCCGGAGAGAACCCACGCTGCCACGGGGAGAACATGCAAACTCCACACAGAAGGACCGCTCCGACCGGGAATTGAACCCGCGGCCCTCTTGCTGTGAGGCGACAGTGCTAGCCACTACACCACCGTGCAGCCCTATCTGTTTCAACATTTTTTGTCTAAATCAATTTTGTTATAATAATAATAATAATAATAATTTATTGAATTTTTAATTTATATAGCGATTTTCAAAGCACACAAAGACGCTTTACATAAGGCATAGACATACAAAACTAAACTAAATAGAAAGACAAAGAGCAAACAAACAAACAAACAAATAGAACATTTCAGGTAAAAAAAGAAGGGAAAAAAAGAAGAAAACTTGAGAAACTAAGAGGAATGAGTCATATAGTGGAGGGTAGAGTGCAGGGGTCAGCAGGTGAAGGCAAGTTTGAAGAGGTGGGTTTTGAGGGCTTGAGGGTGCAGCAGCTGAGAAGGCCCTGTCACCCCAGGTCCGGCGCTTGGTCCTGATGGTCTTAAGAGTGATTGCACCAGCGGACCTGAGGCAACGGGTTGGGGCTTGGAGGGGAAGGAGGTCTGAAAGGTAGGGAGGGGCCATGTTGTTTAGGACTTTGTAGGTGGTGAGTAGTATTTTAAAGTCTATCCTGAATTTGACTGGGAGCCAGTGAAGGTTGCGTTGGACCGGGTTGATGTGTTCATAGCGGCGGGTGGAGGTGAGCAGTCGTGCAGCAGAGTTCTGAACATACTGAAGTTTGTTGAGAATTTTGTTGGGAGAGCCAAAGAGGATGCTGTTGCAGTAGTCAAGTCTGGAGGTCATCAGGGCATGGATGAGAATTTCAGTGGTGGCAGAGGACAGAGAGGGCCGGAGGCGTGCAATGAAAGAAGGCAGTTTTGGTGATGTGGTTGGCGTGGGGTAGGAAAGAGAGGGTGGGGTCGAGGGTGGGGTCGAGGATGATACCGAGGTTGTGGACCTGGGTAGAGGGGGTGACGATGGAGCCATCAATATCGAGAGATAAGGTCTGGGCTGAGTGGCAAAGGGAGTTGAGGCCGATGATGAGTATTTCAGATTTATTGCAGTTGAGTTTCAGAAAGTTCTGTTTCATCCATAATTGTGTTATAAGTGAGACAGGTAGTGAGGGTGGAGTGGGTGACTGAGATGATGGTCTTGGAGGAGAAGTAAAGTTGGGTGTCGTCAGCGTAACAGTGGAAGTCAAGACCATGTATGAGACCAGAGGTCAGTGTGGAAGGGGTCTTCATGCTGGAGACTATGGAGGAGAGGTCCGTTTCAGTGATTAAACCGAAGGATGAGAATGAATGGATTGGAAGTAAGGAAGTAAGGATCGTGTTGAGGGCTGGGGGGGCTGGTAGTAGAGGGGGAGGGGGCAGCCAGCTGGTTGTGAATTGATTTTGTTGTTGAAAAATGATAGAAATACGTTGTATTTGCTGGTGGTGAAGGAGGTGGAGATGGTGTCCATGGGTTTGAGAAGTTTGTTGATAGTTGAGAAAAACGTTTTGGGGTTGCTGGAGCCAGATTGGATGATTGAGGAATAGTGAGAGGAGCGAGCGGTGTTGAGGGCATCTTTATAATGTTGTTGGTGGAGTTTGAAGGCATCAAGGTGAACAGTGAGTCCAGTTTTGTTGGCAAGACGTTCCAGTTGACGGCCCTGCACTTTGAGGTGGCAAAGTTGGTCAGTGTACCAGGGGGCAGAGTGGGTGAAGGAGACGAGTTTGGATTTTCTTGGGGCGATGATATCAAGAGAGGAGGAGAGTGAGTTATAATCATGTATTTTGCATGTACATTTGTAACTGTGTGGCTTTATTTAACTTTTGTTTCTCCCCTCACATCCACTTGTATTGTTGTTGGTTCGGATTTAATAAACTCCGCTCAGCATTCTTTACACAGAGAAACAGCGACACCTGCAGGCTTTGGAGAACGATGCTTTACTTCTGAAAACACAACACAGGAAGTTACAATTACACAGCTTCCGGTGGTGAATCCCAAGCGGTTGCCGTTGTGCTCGCAGAGTAATTCATTTTTCATTCCGATGGCAAACAGAACCGTTAAAGATGCGAACAGCATCCACGGGACCAACCCGCAGTATCTGGTGGAGAAAATCATCCGGACTCGAATCTACGAGTCTAAATACTGGAAGGAGGAGTGTTTCGGTCTCACGGGTGAGTCGCGTGTTAGCCAGCGAGCTAACGGCTAGTGACGTGTCCGACGTTAACTGTTCCCTCATTCAAGCCGATTAATATGTACAAAAAGTGTCGTGCACTTTCTCTCTGACGTTGACGGAATCGCGTGTGTCACTTTAGTATCATTTAGAGCATTGCGTACTCTATATCTGTTTACATATCTATAACGTATGAATACGATAAGCTAAGCGTGTTGATTCACGTTACTACAGCCCGAAGTTTACTATTGTAACTGTTTATTTTGTCTGCTAAACACACCGTAAGACATTAATTTTGCAACATTGTGAGACAGATCAGGGCTGCTACTAATGAGTATTTGATTAACGATTAAGCTGTCATTATTTATTTAAAAGCTGTAAGCAAGATGTCGTTGGTGTGTTGTATAAGTGAAATAGTCATATCGGTCCATCAGCTGATCCTTAAAACACTTTTTGCTACATACAGTTGGGATTTATCGTTGGCTTCTGACCAGAGAATGGACACCACTTAAATACGTTGACCTCCTTCCCACATACTGTTTTGTACTCGCTCTTCTCCTGGGAATGGGAATCTCAATGTAACACCATATAAATACATATTTGAATACACAAAAGTGAGCCTACAGCCACAGTTTGTGTCCTGTTTGTTTCACAATGACTGGTGAACAAAGTGTGTGTGCATGTTGTGATTCACAGCTGAGCTGGTGGTCGACAAAGCCATGGAGCTGAAGTATGTCGGTGGAGTTTTTGGGGGAAACATAAAGCCCACTCCTTTCCTCTGCCTCACGCTGAAGATGCTGCAGATTCAACCGGAAAAAGACATCATTGTCGAGTTCATCAAAAATGAGGATTTCAAGTGAGTTTCGATCTAAAAAAAAATAAAAAATAATGTTTGCACACTGACTTGCTTTTCAGATAAAAAAAAAAGAAGTAGTATTTAGTTCGCTATAAATCTAAAAAGGCGAAAGTGGAAAAATATGTACGACGAGCACACTATTTTTGATGTAGGACTTAGGAAAAAGATAAATTGTAGAAACTATAGAAATCTATATGATGGACGGCCATGGCTACAATATACACACAGGACATGTCAAGCATAAATCATATCTGCTTTGTTGATCTTTTACAATCCTTTTACTCTGCTGCCTCTCTCTCTCTCCTAGATATGTTCGCTTACTTGGAGCGATGTACATGAGGTTAACTGGCACTGCAGTGGATTGCTACAAATACCTGGAGCCGCTGTACAACGATTACAGAAGAGTCAAGAGCCAGAACCGAAATGGAGGTAAAGTTTGTGATGAATCAACTCGCAGTCGGCACATTTTGAACTGTGACACAATGCACATCCAGGAATCAGAAAAGTAGTTTCCCTTCAAGCCAAGAATGAGTTGTTGTCATGAGGGTCCTCTGTACATTGTGTCTGGAGGCCTTTTTAAAGAAATATTCTTTTGGATGTGTTAAGCATAGCTTTGCACCAATAGTGGAAGCAGAAGGAAAACTAATAGCCTTCCTTCATGACACAAGGAAATATCCACCTTTCACCAATGAACAGTTTTCAGATTTACATTGTTTATTTGCTCATGCATATCGAGAAATGAACGAGAATGGTGCATGCTGTCACCGACTACCATAAGTATAACGTTGAGTTTGAATTCTGGATATTAAAATGAGATAATGAGCCCTTATTGATCCACCTTAATTATATGGAGCAATTATATTGTGGATATTACGCTATTTTCTTATAAATGGGTTGTATTGTGAGGACACCCAGTCTCCATTTTTCGGTATAACACTAATTAAAATATTCACAGTGGAGCTCTTCCATATCAAACTACACAAGCGCCAAACCAATTTCCCCCCAGACCTTTGGAATAAAACCCTTGAATGGCCCCCAGAAATGAAAAGTTGGCTCAAGATTTAATTAAGATGTAACCTTCTCTCTAGTACAGTGAGCGTTTCATTCTTTTGCTTTACTAATTAAACTCTAGATAGTGTTTAGAGGATGATACTGAACCCGGATTAGGTTGTGGATGTTTGATCAAAGGTTTTTTTTGTTTCAGAGTTTGAGCTGATGCACGTGGACGAGTTCATTGACCAGCTTCTTCATGAAGAGAGGATGTGTGACATCATTCTGCCCCGACTTCAGGTAAATTTACACCTCGTCTGTTCACACACATACACACAAGGCTCGATTCAAGTGCCCACACCACTGATCTGTGTGTGTGTGTGTGTTTTTACAGAAAAGACACGTCCTCGAGGAGGCTGAGATGTTAGATCCACGTATTAGCGCTCTGGAGGAAGATCTGGATGAGGTGGAGAGCAGTGAAGAAGAAGATGAGGAAGAAGACAAGGTAATAAAGTGTAACAAACCTTGTGGAACGCCATGTGAAAACTGGTTGGCTGTGAAGTGAATAATACTGATTGTCAATGGCAGATATTGTCATATACCAGATACATTTTTTTGACAACATGTCTATTTGTTCCAGTAGAAAAACTTAACTCAGCAAAAACTTGAAAGAGAAAAAAAGTACATGTTCTCCCTTTTTTTTTATTAACAATATTAAATTTCAGTCCAGAAACCTCTTCAGGTAAAAGATGCGTCATTCTTTAAGCGCTCTCTGGAGCACAATATCTTTGGTGTTTGTTACACTGTGAACCTATTTGAACTCGTGGTGTTTGTGTTTTTTTTCCACCTGCAGCCGGAGAGACTGCAGACCCCTGAGCCGCACAGAAGGCGTGACGGTTACCGTGACAACGACAGGCCTCGTCGCTCTCCATCGCCGCGTTACAGACGCAGTCGCTCACCCAGACGGTTTGTGTTTTTATTTATCCAAAACAAGACATTTCTACAGCTACACATTTTGTAAAGTGATTGTACACCGTGAGTTCGGCTCTGAATCAAATCCTCTGTTTTATTTTTCCAGGAGGAGCCGATCTCCAAAGAGGCGAAGGTATGTTAGCATTTACCTGAAATCCTTTGTCACCGGTTAAATATATAACATGTGTAGCTCATGCTTATTTATGTATTTTTGTTGCGTGTACTTGTAGCCCGTCGCCCCGGAGAGACCGCCATCGCAGCAAGAGCCCCCGTCGACACCGCAGGCCGGTCCAGAGACAGACGCCACCCGCTCCAAATCTCCAGGTAAAAAAATGGAGACAAACGTCTCTCTCCGAAATGTTTGTAAAAAAAATAAACATACAAAGGTACTTATTCTATCATTATTTTTTGAACCAGGTCACCACAGAAGCCACAGACATCGCAGCCACTCAAAGTCCCCAGAGAGGTGAGCGAAGCTACCGTTATAACTAAAATATGCAAATCTATTTGCATATATGGGGCTGGGTATCATTTGTCTGTAAGTTTTATGATAATAGCGCGGTTCATAAACAAGTCTTTATTTCACATTATCATCGTCTTTTACTAACAATATCTCCGGTCTTGTTAGTAATGAGATGTGAATCATTTGTTTGATTAATTCCCTTCAACGTCATTTTGTTTCTTCTGCATCACAGGAGTTCAAAAAAGAGTCACAAGAAGAGTCGAAGAGGAAACGAGTGATCTCCCTTCCCCCCCTTTTTTTTATTTGACCTCTGAACTGTCAGAACTTCTCAATCTTGTACGAAGTGTGATTGTTTTATTTTATTTCTAATTTTACATGTTTTTTTAAACTTTAGATGTTGGACCACTGACCCGTCTGTAAGATATTACAATGCAAAGCCCTCAGGTTGTACTGTGTGTGTGTGTGTGTGTGTCGTATCTAATCACTCACCCCATCTGCAGCCTTTCAGTCTCATGTTGTGGTTCCAACCCTTTGAGAGTACTCCCTGTTTGCAGAAGCATCTGGCCATTACCGATCAGTTTTGGATCTGTGTAAATGTAGAACACTTCTGTATGTTAAGAATGAGCTTAACACTGACAGTCATCAAATAAAGACCCTGATTCATTAGTTTTGTGTTTTTATTTATTAGTTATTTTATTTCCTGAGGTGGATTAGGACACAACTTCTGATTGATGCTCCTGGGATTTTTATTTACAAGACACTTTCAGGTAAAATAACATGCACAAAAATATTACAGCAGTATTTTCAGTTTTCATGCTACACTGTATGAAAGCTAAATGTGTCTTCGGGGGAAACACTGTGATTAATATACAAATTAAAAGGTTTTTAGATTGTCTTCCATTAACTGGACTGGAAACACACTTGGGACACGGATTCAGCTCGAAATACTACCATTTTCTTTGTCATGAAAAGACAACATTGAGATCACGTATTACATGTTCTAGGTTGGGTGTTACTGTCTTCTAGATCAGCCGACCATCAGAAAACATTTTAGAACTAGCGTTAAACCCACGAGGCTGTTGCAGGTTCTCCAGAAACTCCTCTACTCTGCATTTCTCTTTTGATCTTCTCCAGAACGCTGATGCTGCTCTTACTTAACGAGGATTGTTCGTATCGCTGCCGCCTTCACGTGAGACCGGATCGACTTGTTTTCATCACGTCGATCTAAGTGTAAACATTTTGCGTAGTGGTTGTAGAGGACCTGTTGGTCTTGCAGGTACCAGAGCCCTTCTTAGCAGGTCCTGGAACATCTGCTCAGCTTGAGCCATGCCGTGATTGGACTTTGAATCTATTTTCTTCATAAGTGAACAATGCGGGTAGAGAGAGATCAGCTCCTCGTGGAGGCGGTCTGCTCTGTTTGTTGTGCTTTGGGGTGACTCGCTGAAATAAATGAACCATTTCATTTTGAGCAAATATAGTGCTGCACATCAAATTATACAACAGGACCTGGACTGCAAGAATAAGTCAGCCACTTCAAACACCTAAAATAATTATAAAAATATAATAACCATAATTCCCCAGGAGTGAGCTCACTCTGCATGTTTCCAGACCAAGCTTCACTTTGTCAAAGTCAAACATTGCAGAGAGAATGATATATGTATACACAAATATGTATATATTTTTTAGCACGTTAAAAAGTAAAAGAATACTGTTAAAAATACATTTAACCACTTTACATAAGTTATTTAACAAATGAGACTTGTTGAGACAGTTCCACACAAAAAAATGTGCATTACATCCAATTAGATTTTTAGAAGCTTTATTCGTCACTGACACAAATATTAACTTGGGGTGCATTATTTTAAAGACACTTGTGTACAGAGTGTCGATATGAACAGCGCTTACCTGCAGACACCTTTATGCCGCTCTGCAGCCACCTTCCGGTGTAACCTGTTTGGTTACCACCTCACACTGACGGGGTTGTTTAATTAAACCAAAAATGATCTTTGGCAGTAGCTTTCAAGAGCTGTAGCTTGATTAAAATCCATCAGCTCACTGTCTAGAGTACTGCAATATTGTGTAGAGTACATGAATTTATTGTATAGTAACCAGCAAAAAAAGAACACGACTTGAAGATGTCTTAGTGTACACATTTTATATTTAATAGTATTAGTAGGCACTTGTGTACAACTGAGACACAGCTTGACATACTTTCTATCCATACACTCAGTTGCATTTGGCTGTAATATACAGTTTACAGGGTGCATCAAATTGACTATTACATTATGAGAGAATTTCATATTTGACATGCAGCAAAGCAGATTTCATATGCTGATAGGGGTAGAAGTATAAATGCTCTTACGTGACCTTACAATACAGTGCTAAGAGGAGAAAAACACATAACAGGAATATAACAAACACAACATCTGATCAAGATCTATTGTAGTAAACCAAGTAATATTTAGTTATGGTAATGACATTTAGACATGTCCACAGTGGATGTTTTTTAAAAGACCCGTTGACTACAAAAATATAAAAACACCTGCCTTTTGAAAGGATACAACTAATCAATGTCTAAGTATTTTCAGATTTTTTTTTAGGTAATGCAATACCTTTTTTTTCCAGAACTATGAAAAAACACTATGGCTCTGGCAGGTTTTCCAGAAACGTTTCAATTTGTCTACGGTTCCTGCTTCTATTTTTGATCTTCTCCAGAACTTTGATGCTGTTCGCACGATAAAAGGATTGTATCGGTATCGCTGCTGCCTTCATGTGATACTGTGCCGACTTGTTGCGATCCTCTCGATCGAAGTTTAAATATTTTGCGTAGTGGTTGTAGAGGACCTGTTTGTCTGCAGGTTCCAGATCCCTCCTTCTTAGCAGGTCCTGGTACATCTGCTCAGCTTGAGCCATGCCGTCATGGGACTTTGCGTATATATTTGCGAGGTCTATTTTCTTTACAAGTGAAGAATGAGGGTAGAGAGAAATCACCTCCTCGTGGAGACTGACTGCTCTGTCTGTCGTGCATTTCTTTGGGCCACTGTCTCTGAAAAAAATGATCTTCCATTTTAGACAGAGTGCAGCGCATCTCTTCAGATAGCGCTCATCTGGATGGTGTTCCAGAGCCTCCTCTGCCAGATCAATGGCCTCATCAATAGATACGAAGTTTCTGTAAACCCTTAGGATCGCTTTCATACCATTGTAGCTGCTGACGGGATTTCTCAAAACCTTTCCGGCCAACTCACGCGCTTCATCTTTAACGTCTTCTCTTTTCTTTGCACATTGCTCAAGGTAGTAAGCAGCAAGGTACAGGTTCTCTGGATCCTGTTCCTTGGCGACTCTCATCTTCTCCAGATGTCAGCCGCAGCCCTGTGTCGCTGTGCTTAAAGGCACTCACTAACCCTATGACGTAACTGGTGTTCCACTCCACCATGTCCGGCTGCATCTCGATGGCTTTCTGGAAGTAATCTGCCACCAGCTCTTTGTCTGTGCTGAACTTCATCAGGGTCCAGGCTTTCTCAGCGTAGGTCTCTGCATTGAGCTCGTCCTGCGATGGTGATGGGTATTTCTTCATCAGGGCGTCTACCTTTGACAGGTAGGCCTCGCTCTCTGCCTGGTCTCCCAGGTGGTAGTGCAGCCAGGCCAGGTTCCCGTAGTTCACCACTAACCAGGGACCGTCATCTGCTTTTCTCATCTGGCGGAAGGCCTCCGCAGCCCTGTTGAAGAAATTCTGGGCGTCTTCGGTGGAGCCCAGCTTGTACTGAATGAACCCCTGCAGGTTGTAGATGTGACCCAGCCAGCTGTTTCCCTCCTCCGTGCCAATGTCCACCAGCTTGTCATTGAGACGTAAAAGTTTGGTCTTGTTGGGCTCCAGATTCCAGGTGAAGTGGCACTGGAGGGCCTCCAGTTTTGCCACTAGACTTTTTTTACTCTGAGCAGTACTGATGGGGAATAAAAAGACCAAATATTAAAAGACATCACTAGGTTCATATAATTTGCTCGATGGCGTAAAACGGGAGAACGGTAGAATAGGAGGGGGGAATTAGAAATGGAGGAGGGTGCATCGAATGGACAGGAAGGAGTAATGAAAGAAGGAATGGATAAGGAAAGAAGTATGAGAAGATAGGAATAGCACGGCTGGAAAGAAAAAGTAGAAGAAACAAAAGCTGAAAGAAAACACAAAAATGAACAAAGTATGTAATGAATAAATAAATGTGTAAAGAAAGGTAGGATGATGTTGATGAGTAAGGAAGAAATAGAGTGAGGTAGGTGTGGAGAAAAAAGGGGGAAGGAAGAAAGAAAAGATGTCTGAAAGAAGTAAGGAAGGAAGGAAGGAAGAAAAGGAAAGGAAGGTGTGAGCCACAGAGGAGAACAAGCAATTACATGTGAGTATAAATATGGAAAATAAAATACATTTAACATTTCTCCACCAGAATTATATTCTTGGAAGTGTGGGATGAAACTTAAAGAAAACAACTGATCAGTAATAATTGTTTAGTAAAAGACGTTCTTTTTTAAATTATTATTTATAACCTCTGTGGCACTGACTGAAAGGGAAGAAGGAAAAAGAAACATCAGACTGAACAACAGTGTTTACATCAGTGGTTCCCAAAGTGGGGGTCGCGACCCCTAGGGGGGTCGCGGTGGTACTACAGGGGGGTCGCGGCTTCATCACCAACCCACACACACAGACGCACACATACACCGGTAAAACAATATAAAATAACCGACGTGACATGCACTGTGTTCCAACCACGCCACCAGAGCGGCTCACGTCACAGACCGACTGTGGCAAAACCAGCGAGAGCGAGAGCGAGCACGCGCGAGCGAGAGAGAGAGACACACAGCGACACAAAGCGAGAAAGATACGGAGCGACAAAGAAAGATAAAGATAAGAGAAGGAAGTATGTACAAAGATGGACAGATTTGTGACTGTTCTAAAGCGCAAATCCGATGGAACTTCTATATGTTGTTTGCACTTTGTTTGAAATTAAGTTAATTGTATTTACAAATTATTTTATATATTTTTTATTTTATATATATTTTATTATTGCTATTTTTTTTCCCAGTTAAACAAACTGAAGAATAAACTGTGAAGTGATATGTACTTATTTTAGAAAGAAATAAAAATATTTTATACAGTTCATGCATTATAATGCAATTCATTAAAAACCAAGAAAAATTTGGGTCGGGTTGTGGGGGGGGGGGGGGGGGGGGGGGGGGGGGGGGGGGGGGGGGGGGGGGGGGGGGGGGGGGGGGGGGGGGGGGGGGGGGGGGGGGGGGGGGGGGGGGGGGGGGGGGGGGGGCGTCCAATGTTCCTATATCATCAAAGGGGGTCTTGACAGAAAAAGTTTGGGAACCACTGGTTTACATCATCAATGTCTTGAAGGATCCATAATGGTAATAAACAATGAGTAGATATATAAAAAAAAACATAATGGAGCTAATGATTTACTCCAATAATGATATGCAATGCAGAAACATCTCCTCACCTCATCATGCAGCTGTTTCCTCAACTCGGTCAGTTCTCTAAGTTAGTGCGGCTGGTTCCTGCTCCTGATGCTCGCAGGTAGAATAACGAGATGTTGCTGAGCACGCAGCTTTAAATGTTCACAAACACCCCGAGGCGAGGCGGGGCGAAGCAATTGCGTGGAAACCATAAACACTCTCCTTGACTTTCGTTTTCCGGGAATGGAAGTCTGATAAGTCTGAAACTCAACTCATCAAATGTCGTGATTGTGTTTTCTCTCCTTCCTTCTTCTTGCAGCACATGACGCCACACGGGGAGAAAGATTCAAACCCCAAGATATCACATATTTATGGCTGCACCTTCCCATCGATTAGAAATATCGACGTGTTGTGAAACCATTGAACGCATTTGAACGTGTTGTGATCTGTCTTCGCCTTCAGTTTCGTTTCCCCGGATTGAAAACCTACAGCCACATCTCATGGAACTGAAACATACCAAACTACATTTTTATCTTCTGAGTCATGCGTTACTGTTTTGTAATCACAAGAAAGGAACTCTTACTTATGACAACATATCTCGTGAGTACAAAATCAAAATGTCATAATTAAGAAAACAAGTTAAGTCCAAAAGATATTCAGATTCAGACTTCCCAGACCGGTTCCTCAAACACAAACAAAAGAGCACGAGTGCGCATGGACTGTCGACAAGGTGCAAAAGATTATCACAAAGATATATCACAAAAATATTAAATGACTTTGCATGTCATGCTGTGCAGTGGGACCAACACCACTTCGTACATCAGTGGTCCCCTCATGGTTATACAACATATATTTATCTTGGAAATTGTTTTGCTTTTGCTTCATTTGAGATGATTTGTAGTGGGGAATGCATTCCATAACTTAATTATTATGCAGTGTAGTGTCACCAAAACCACACATCAATGGTCTCCTCCTGGTTAAACTGGGAAAGTTCAACCTTATTACAAGGTCATATCTGGTCCATGAAAGCTGACCTCTGAATTTAAACCCATTGTATGGCTGCTGTGAAGCAGACCAGGGAAGCAACTTGGGAGCCGAGGATCAGACCACCAACCTGAGGTAAAAGGAAAAATGCTCTTTTACATAATGTTGTTGAATTTTGAATTGGAATTTTTTGGCAATACAATGTACCCAACATTTTGCAAAAGCAAATTTATTTCCCCAAATGGGTTGTGCATAACCAGGAGGAGCTCAATGATGTATGAAGTGAGTTCGGTCACACTGCACTGCATGAGAAAATTAAGTTATTGAATATGTTTGTAGTCCATCTTTTTCGAATCTGTGAATATCTTTCGACATTTACCAAACTAGGCTACCTTATCTTTTTTCATTATTACGAGATCTTATCTGATCATACGAGATAGTAACTCATAATGACGAGATAAGGAGTATAATATGTTCTTCTTTTAATGCTCTTCCATAGTTTAGAAAGGTGTTTTCTTCTTCTTTTCTTTTTTTCATGATGACACACTGGGTGAAAGATTCAAACGAAGATATCACATCTTTATGGCCGCACCTTCCCATCGATTAGAAATATTCAATTCAATTCAGTTTATTTTGTATAGCCCAATATCACAAATTACAAATTTGCCTCAGAGGGCTTTACAATTTGTGTGTCACCAAAACCACACATTGATGGTCTCCTCCTGGTTAAACTGGGAAAGTTCAACCTTATTACAAGGTCATATCTGGTCCATGAAAGCTGACCTCTGAATTTAAACCCATTGTATG
Organism: Cyclopterus lumpus; assembly: GCF_009769545.1. Classification (NCBI taxonomy): domain Eukaryota; kingdom Metazoa; phylum Chordata; class Actinopteri; order Perciformes; family Cyclopteridae; genus Cyclopterus; species Cyclopterus lumpus. The sequence continues at coordinate 8,687,324 of NC_046969.1, read as the reverse complement.
GCTGCTGTGAAGCAGACCAGGAAGCAACTTGGAGCCGAGGATCAGACCACCAACCTTGAGGTAAAAGGAAAATGCTCTTTTACATAATGTTGTTGAATTTTGAATTGGAATTTTTTGGCAATACAATGTACCCAACATTTTGCAAAAGCAAATTTATTTCCCCAAATGGGTTGTGCATAACCAGGAGGAGCTCATTGATGTATGAAGTGAGTTCGGTCACACTGCACTGCATGACAAATTAAGTTATTGAATATGTTTGTAGGATTAGTCCATCTTTTTCGAATCTGTGAATATCTTTCGACATTTACCAAACTAGGCTACCTTATCTTTTTTCATTATTACGAGATCTTATCTGATCATACGAGAAAGTAACTCATAATGACGAGATAAGGAGTATAATATGTTCTTCTTTTAATGCCCTTCCATAGTTTAGAAGGTGTTTTCTTCTTCTTTTCTTTTTTCATGATGCCACACTGGGTGAAAGATTCAAACGAAGATATCACATCTTTATGGCCGCACCTTCCCATCAATTAGAAATATCGACGTGTAGTGAAACCTTTGAACGCGTCTGTGTGTGTTGTGATCTGTCTTCGCCTTCAGTTTCGTTTTCTTGCGTTTGACAACCTACAGCCACATAATAACATAAAACATAACTCATCAACTTTGGTCACTACATTTTAATGCATTACTGTTTTGAAATCACAAGAAGAAAACAACTCATACTCATGACAAAAGATCTCGTAATTGCAATATCTGGATTTCATATTTAAGAAAAATGTTAAGGTTTAGCCTAGTCCAAAATATATTCAGATTCAGACTTCCCAGATCAGTTCTCAAACACAAACAAAAGAGCACAAGAGTGTGCAGGGACTATCGCCAATGTGAAATGAGACATCACAACCATATTCAATAACTTTGTGCTGTGGAGTATGACCAAAACCACTTCGTACATCAGTGGTCCTCCTGGTTATACTACAACGCTTATTTATCTTGGACTTTGTTTTGCTTTTGCTTCATTTGAGATGATTTGTATTGGGGAACGCATTCCATAACTTAATTATTATGCAGTGTAGTGTCACCAAAACATACACAGACCATTGTATGCTATGTGTGTGTAGCGTGCGTAACTTTGTAAATGTGTAAATTCTGTTCAATTCAACGGCAATTTACGTGTTTAAAACTACGCAGTTCACGTAACCCACGTACGCTGCAGCATATCCTGCGTAAGCTGCTGTAGTTAGCAATGGCGGAGCTCAAAGAGGCAGACGCTGTTCAGCTTCACCGGGAGGACGCCGATATCAAACGTGAGTACACTGCTGCCGGTTGTTGTATGAACGCTGCGTTTTGGACCGTCGAGTGGATAATAAAGTGTCGCTCAGTCATCGTCAGCGCGGCGCAGTGAATTCACGGAGAATTTCAGTTTGCAACTGCTTAACTAAACGAGGGCCTCACCACGGAGCTCCGCCATGGGACCTAAATAGTCAACAATAACGGCGTCAAAAGCGCTGGAGCTAACATTAGCGCCACCGTTGCCATTAACTATTACTTACAGTAGTGCATCTATCCACAGAGCCGTAACTAGAGTGTGGGTTTGTGTTGTACGACCGTTTAGGGTGACACGGTCTCATCATGGAGCTGCACTACGGGACCGCTCAGTTCGGCCATCAGCTGGTTGACGGTACGACGTGGTTTTAGTTTCAGAACGAAAGAAAACAACAGTCCACCGGCCATAGCTAAAGTTCAGAGGGTGGCAGGATTCAGAAGGGACGAGAAGATGCTGTTTGTGAACAATTTATGTTGCGTCCACAAACAGTGGGAGCAGATCTATAGCAAGTATATTAGACTTCTAATATACAGCTGTACTGATAGACCTACCCCCCCCCCCCCCCCCCCCCAGATGTTGATGTGCAGAAACAGGAAGCTAGTTGGCTTAACTGTCTCGCATGTTTATCCGAGACCTTTTACTTGTAGCTCTTCTTCCGACCACTCAAAGCGCTTTAACACTACTTGTCATCATTCACACACTGATGGCAAGTCAAGCTGAACTCATTAATATCTATTGTTTAACGATTTTAATGAGCCGTGTGTACCTGTCAGTTCCAGCTGGTCCACTCAAAAAAAGAATCAAAAATAGTTTAAAGAAAATATAATTAAAAACAAAACTTGTCTGTGAAGATGAAGGTGGTGGAGATGCACCGTCAGCTGGTGAACAAGCTGGTGAACAAGCTGCAGAACGGACAGTGAAGACCGAAGCTGCTGAAGACAACGATGCCAAACCCTCAACCACAACTTCTGGTGAATTATTAAATGCTGTTTCTGTGTATTGATCGGTTGACATCAGTGATGGCGTTCTATCGTCTATATTTACTGACATTAAGGATGAAACCTTTGTTTTGAAAGTAATGTCCTTTTCCACAAACAGAGAGACACATCTCCATCCAAACTAAATTGGATGGACTCGAGGTGCTGGTTGACCTCAATGGTGGTAAGTTCAGTTCTGCAGTAAATCTTTATCATCCCTCTCTTTTTCTCTGTTTTATTTAATTTTTTAAATAATAGAAATCAGGTGATATAGGAGACGAATTAGAGGACATGTTGACTTATTTTTTTAATGCAAAAATGCCCCAATATTAACTTCTAAGTGGGTATTACTTTTTGGCGTTCCATGATCGGAAACAAAATATCTAGTTTTGGAGTTTGATCTTAAAAATATCATGTTTTCCATATTTTGACATTTAAATACAGTTTTTTGACATTAATAGAAAAAGCAGCTTATTGATTTTGTGTATTCTGGTCATCAGCGGGGCGTAAATCGTGTCCTCTGTGTCCCGAGGAGAAGTTTAAAGCTTGCTACAGCCACAAGCTCCGCCGACACCTGCAGAACCTCCACTGGAAAGTCTATGTGGAGTTTGAAGGTAGGAATGTAATCAGGTCTGGATCACAGTCGGCGGTCCAGTTCATCCCAGAGATTGAGGTCAGAGCTCTGGACAGGCATGTTGAAACAGGAAAGAGACAAACACAAAAGCTGTTGACACAAAGTGGCAAGAACACTGTGGTCCAAAGGCGTTGTACATTTCTTGCTTCTATATAAAAAGAAGCAACATTTAACGACACCAGTATCCAGAAAACTCTGTCACGGGCAGTTAAGTGTTGAAATATATTTGGCATTGTCATAATTTCTTTGTAATTTCCATAGATTTGAGAAGAAATCTATAATATATTCAATGGAGAACAGCTCCAGTAACCGTGGACAGTCCACATACTTTTGGCCATACATGGAAAGATGCCTGGAAAAGTAATGATTTCCAGAAAACATACAACAAATATGTGTGTGAAAGTGACATCTTAGGAAATCATGAAATTGTAATGAACTATTGTTGACATTTGACCCTTGACCTTTAACAGGCCAGAGAATGTGCATCTGCCACCTGCCCTGCAGAAACCTGAAGCCCAGCCACAGTGGAGATCAGGTGAGAAATGAGACACACAAAGCGTCTGCAGGCTCAAGTTCCCTTCAGTTTGGAACAATAGAAACACGGTGTCTTCAAGCTGCACGCCACAGATCACTTTATGCTTTTCACAAACGTATCGTAAGCGCAAATCTTGTTGTGCTGCAAGTGTGGGTTATAGTGATTCCCTCACACAATACAGCAGTGGTCGTTGCAGACACCCCCTGGCAGAGATCTGCACTCTACTGGGTGCACCTTTTCTAGATTCTAAATTGGCAGTTAATAACATTTTAAGGACACTCCCCTTCTTCCCCTTTTAGATGCGGTTAGTTTCTCCTTTCACCCCTAAATTGAAATTGACCGATGTTTTGTTCTCCAGGCGTCGGGGAGACACGTGGCTCACTACCACTGTGTGGTGTGTTCTGTGACCATCGCCCGCAAGACGGACATTATTAGCCACCTGAAGCGGCACGTCAACAAAGGAGAGACTGAAGCCAGCTACTCCGGGAGTTCGGACGTCCCGTTTGAGGAGCCGGGTAAGAAGCATTGGCACCATCTCGGCACATTGGGACTCAAGAGACAGATACAAAAAGGCCCACGTCCTTCAAACTCCTTGCTTACCTCTGGCCCAAACAGCCCTGAGTGTAATCCCATGCTTTAGATCTCCTCATTCCAGGTCCTGCCTCAACAGCCCTCTCTGTCACCCCTTTGAGTCTGTTAATCCCCAGAGATTCCTTCCTCCTTACTGTGTGCAACAAAACACAAAAAAGTAATGATCTTTCTGCGTGATTTCAATGTGTGAAATGTGTTCGGCAGCTCCGTCCGGTCAGGCGTATGAAATCATGAAAGAACTTGGAACCAACGTGCAGCTCCTCCCGAACCACACCACGCCGCAGAAGAGCGACACTTACTTCAACCCCAAGATGAAGACCAACAGGTCGGCACGCACTCACAAGTCCTGACACGAACCACAAATGCACATTTGTGCTTCGCAGCTTCATGTGAACATCCTTTGAAGGCCAAGTTTGTTTGTTTGTTTGTTTGTTTGTGTGTTTCAGGCAGCTGGTGTTCTGTTCGCTGGCGGTTCTGGCCGAGGAGAGAAACCCGCTTGAGTGTCTGGACGCTTTTGGAGCCACAGGTGGGACAGAAAGTTTCTCCGGAAACAATAAAAACGGCCCTGTAAATATTTGTTGATAAAATGTCCCCAGACCGTCGCTCCAGCGTTACACCTCCACCGTGTGTCTGCTGTACGTTTCCTCTCTCTCAGGGATTATGGGCCTCCAGTGGGCGAAGCACCTTCGTAACGCCGTCAAAGTCACCATAACCGATATCAGCGACACGTGCATCAAAATGATCAAAGAGAACTGCGAGCTCAACCAGATCCGGGTGGATGGAGGCTCACGGGGCTCTCGAGTCCCCCGGGGACCCGACGGGGCCGGCAGCGAAGTCGAGGGAGCGCCCGTCGCCACGGTGGAGGTCGTCAAGATGGACGCCAACGTCACCATGCACCTGTGGCCCTTTGACTACATGTAAGTAGGAAGGGTTTGTGATGGATTTAGCTTGTTGGTCACTAAATATAGTCCTGGATTTATACTTTCTGAAATGTGTTTGTGATCATTGTGATAATTTATCCTTTAGTACATAAAAACATGTGTAATGTTCCTTCATTACCATGAAAATAGTCCCCCCCAATAGTCCCCCAAAAATGCACTTTTTACTTCTGTTTGTTTGATCAAAAACTACAGGCACCAGCTGTTTAAGCAGTTTTTTTTTATTTTTTATGAAACTTTATATTTGTGAGGTGTTTTAATTCAAATACACGCCTCCTGTAGGAACCAATGGGCTTGGAGCTGAGAGCCACAGACAGGAAGTCAGTTGCTTGTTGGTTTGAGGCTGAACATGGCTTTTGTTTACAATAAGACAAATATAACATAAATGCAAAAGTAGCAGCTTGAATCGGATGAACTATATCTGAAATTGAATTAATTAATTGATGATATCTGTCTTTCAGTCATTTCTGTTTTTTATTGAAGAACATGACTACGTTACTTATGTTACTTATGTAACTTATGTAACTACATCATTAAATCCCAGAGCAATTATTGCTTACATTCCAATGAGTTTTATTTATTAATTATCTCCAAAGTTCACTCTAAATTTGGTAAGCACTGTTTTAAGTTCGCTGCACCTGCTGCTTGGAATGCACTGCAAAAAACTCTAAAGTTTAAAGGAGCTCATCAACCTTGAAACTTTGAAGACTCGTGTGAGAGAAATTGGGGCGGCTTCATACCGCACTTGTTCTTGTTTTGGTGTGAATCCGGAGCTTTAGTCCTGTTGCCTTATCTTTTTTAATGTATTTTATCTGTGTTATGTGATTTCTGTTGTGTCTTTTGACCGTTGCAATTATTCTATGCTGCTGTCTTGGCCAGGCTTCCCTTGAAAAAGAGGTCATTGTATCTCAACAGGACCGACCTGGTTAAATAAAGGCTAATAAAAAAAATAAAAAGACCCATCAACTCTTTCATTCTGTGGCTTGTGTGTGTATATATACACACATATATATATATATATATATATATATTATATATATATATATATATATATATATATATATATATATATATAGTTTAGACATATTTCTTTATCTATAAAAGAGGTTGAGTCTGGATGCACAAGTTGTTTTTCTTTTTTCTAAATTCTGCAAAATAAATGAATGCTTCCTACATGTTTGCCGTTAAGGGATTGAATCAGTCACTTTCTCTCTTGGATCCTTCAGCCACATGGATCCGTTCGGGACGGCAGTGAACTACCTGGACGCCGCCTTCAGGAACGTCCGTAACCTGGGCATCATCTCTGTGACATCCACGGACACAAGCTCTCTGTACTCCAAGACGCCTAACGTCACCCTGCGTCACTACGGCTGTCACATCGTGCGCACCGAGTACTACAAAGAGCTGGCCGCGCGCATGGTGCTGGCCACCGTTGCCAGGTAGGACTTTTTAAACTTGTGGCGTGCGTCTGTCCCTGATGTGATACTTGGGCTCAAAGGACATGTAATCCTGGCTGTCTGTTGTAGAGCGGCGGCTCGCTGTAACAAAGGCATCGAGGTGCTGCTGGCAGTGGCGTTGGAGCACTTTGTCCTGGTGGTGGTGAGAGTCCTCAGAGGTCCTACGCAGGCCGATGAGTCGGCGAAGAAGTTGCGGAAACTGGTCCACTGTCAGTGGTGTGAGGAGAGGGTCTTCCTCAAACTGGGAAACATGGTGGACGGTGAGTTCAGCAGCAGAGCTGTTATAATGAGCTGGCTTTCGCCTCATCGTGCGAGGTGTGTTGACGACATTCAGTGGTGGAATTTAGCAAAGAACGTTGATATGTACACATTTGAAGTACTTTTTTTTTCCCGTGGTATGCAACTTCATACTTCATACTACTCCACGACTTCTCAGAGGGAATAATGTACTTTTATACCTGTGTGTGTGTGTGTGTGTGTGTGTGTGACAATCATGTCCTTTCTTATATTTCCTCCAGACACGCTGCCCTGCAACTGTCATGGAAGTCTGCCTGGAAGGACCGCAGTGCAGCTGGGACCGTTATGGTAACCCCCCCTCCCCCCCACCCCCACCACCACCACCACCACTACCACCACCACACACACACAGCAGCATCTTTCACAGACAGACACTATACCTCACTGAGCTGTATGAAAGGTGACTAAAAACTGCATCTACTTCAGATGTCCTCATTTTGGCACCATCTGGTGTGGACAAAAAAAAATAATTCGGAATGCAAAAATTAAGATTATTGAGAGTCACTACCGTTAAAGCCGTTACCAGCCTCAAAGGTTTGATTGGGTCCAGTCTGACTCAGAGGAATACTCTATATGTGTGAATGGTCTTTCATGCTTTCAGGCTGTAGAAAGTCCCCTTTACAAATGTTACTTTCTATGAAGGGTGTGTTTTGTACTTGGAGAACAAAACTCTGTACAATGGTCCAACCAGACTGACAATTGAACGGGCAGAAGGGGACAAAGATCCCTCTGAGTAGCAGTTGAATAAGGATCACCAGTTATTGGTAAAAGAAACTGGAAGCATAGCATCAAAATGTGTGCACAATAATAATGCAGCCTATGACGAGCTGCACTAAATGGAAGTTTGACTCATTTAGTTCTTCTTTTGGGTGAAAAAAGTGTAAATAAAACATGTGGTGTCTGAATTATGCTTCTTTTTTTTTTTATCTCTGTTGAAATATTGTCTAATTATTGAAGGAAATAATAAGAACTCATTTCAAACCTTTCACTGTGTGTGTGTGTGTGTGTGTGTGTGTGTGTGTGTGTGTGTGTTCAGGTCTGGTCCTCTGTTTAACACGGGCTTCCTGAGGAGGATGCTGTCGGCGGCAGTGCAGCACAGCATGGACGACATCCAGACGCTCATCAAAAATCTCATCTGCGAGTCCGACTGCACCACCCTGAAGGCGTTAGTCCACGGGCCGGCCGCGCTCACCAACCAGGGTGAAGCATCCCGCCGCTCACCTGTCTGTGTGCGTAACGAAACGCCTCGATGACGGGTAACATTGTGTCTCCTCTCTGCAGTGGAGTGTGGAGTCGTCATCAAGACCTTACAGAGCGGAGCCGAGTCGGGTCCTGCCGAGCCGTCTGGTGAGACCTGTGTGATCATCGGAAGTTATTTTCTAAATGAAGCCAGTTGGATTCAGAATTGCATTATTTGTTTCTGTTGTACATTATTATCTCATACATTTTTGAAAACCAGATTTTTGTTTTTGCTCAAACTAGCTTATAAGTGTCTCTTTTCGGAGTGTAAAGATAAGATAGAACACAAGAGAAAAGTTTGTTCAGCAGTTGCATAAAAACAGATATCAAATAAAAATTCTAACCACGTGTACACAATGTAGTGTTTAGCTTATGTGAACAAGCTAAACAGTAAGGATCACATATATGAATGAGAATGGGCATATACTGTATCTATCCTTGTACAATATCGTAGTACAGGTAAGTGTATCTGGTTGTCCATGATTTATGCAAAAAGTCAGTAAAGCCAAATTCCTTGTTCCTTCCTCAGCCACGAAGTGATAGCCAAAACTCTCCGGTTTACTTTGTTGAGTCCCTCGACTGTGGAAGCAGCGTCCATACCAACAAAAACAAAATAAAGCCAAACGCCGGCTGACCCGCTCCTTTCCACATAGAATGTGATGCCTGAACTGTTTCTGTTGTCGCAGCAGCGTCACGACACAAATGGAAATATTCTGTTTGTGTCAAATCGTTAGCCCAAAATTCAGTCCGACAGATGTTCTATCTTTGGAAACTTTGAGATCTCCACTAGATTTAAAAAATGGCGCTAGGAGGGTTCGAACAACGCCTGACTGAGCAGCATGCGTTACTGCTGGGTTTGGCACAGTCTCACGGGGGGTCCCGCTCAGTTTAGGTTTCGGCTCCGATCTGATTGTCTTTCTTGCCGCAGGTAAGAGGAAGACTGGAGAAGAGTCCGGGAATGTACTGAAGAAGATTAAGACCGATGGATCTCTGGCTCACCCGCCCTTCTACTACAGCATCCACCGCCACAGCATCAGAGGCATGAACATGCCCAAGTAAGTGACCTATGACCTCAGATGTGTTCTAGTGTCATCTGTCAGGTCCACACTCAAACCAACAATGATGGTATCCGCTAACAAGTATTGTGTGCTTATCAAAGCCTGATATATCTTCTTCCTCTGTGCCATTGAGCTCCATTGTTGTCCAGAAACTATTAAAAACACAGCAGTGAGCACTGGGTGACTTGTTCCTTCATTACCATGAGCACACACACATCATTTAGACTAAATCCCATATGCACCGTTATGCTCAAAAGCACTCCCAGTTTGATTCAAAACTACAGTGACTTAGCCTTTTCTTTTTTAAATATGAAGCTATATATTTGTTTGGTGTTTTTTAAACTAAGCTGAGAGCCACAGATGGGAAGATTGTATTCATGTTTAGGATTATTATGATTATGATTAAGTCTTTCTGTCTTCACAGGTTGAACAAGTTCCTTCAGTACCTGACGGAGGCCGGCTTCAGGGTGAGCCGGACTCACTTTGACCCGACGGGGGTTCGAACCGACGCCACGCTGGAGCAGTTTAAGTCTGTCCTTACCAAGTACAGCGTCCCCACGTACACCACCGCCACGCAGACGAGCGTGAGCGCGGAGAAGACTGTGTGAGGAAGGAGCAGGAAGGAGGGGGATTCGCCCGCAACCTTCCAGGCTTTGATGAACAAAATGGACCTGCTGGTCTCATTTCTACTCCACAAAGTTCTGACTGCACTGATATCGAAAACAAACCCACAAACAGCTCTCTATGTGGACGTGCATATACTAGAATAAAGTAGTAAAAGCAAACCAGCCTGATCCTGCTGCACAAATGAGCCCAACTGATCCACTGTTTCTATTTATTTCAGACTTCTATTGAAAAATTCTTGAGTTACAAGATTGTTTTCTTTCTTTTCGAGATGGTTTTCATCATCTTTTTTTTGTTTTGTTTCTCCTGTCTCTATAAAGGCAAAATAAAGTGTATCTGCCAAGCCTGAATTAGTTGAATTCTCATGTATGTGATGTCCTGCAGTTCTTTATTGAGTCTGAGAAAGACAAACCTCCACAGATGTATTTCTAAGACTTCTAAACAGTTTGACATCTAAATATAAGCACAGAACAACCACAGGTATTGTAACTCTGAGAGAATGTCATTTATCCCAATGATGAATATGGTTTTAATAGAAAGCTTAGACGCAATTAAATAAAATCAATTACAAAACAGACATAAAGCAAAGCAATTTTATTTGTATGGCACCTTTCAACATGCAATTCAAAGTGCCTCAAGATATAAAAGGTTTTCACAAAAGGTATAAAAGAAACCAACCAATACAGAAAGACATACATATAATAAGATAAAGCTGGCAGAATGAAAGTTCCAGTTTAGTGCATGATATGATCAAATAGTCCCAAGGGGATTTCAGCCAACGGCAAATGTCTGTTTGGTTCAGATATGGGGGTCATGCTAAGTGAAGTGCTGCTTATGTGTGTTGAGTATGGACTTAATAGGGACGGGAAGGCAGAACCGAACCCAGACCGCCTGAGACGTGGGAACCCGAGAGGTCTGGATGGTTCATAATGGAGAAGCAGATCAGACAAAAGGACACTTGAGAGGGAGAAAAGAAAAGAACCTAACTGAATTAAGACTAGGGCTGGGTTTTAGGAACAACAGCTGTATTCAAGCCTTTGTCCTGGTCATGAAGCTGCATCTGGATAAACGTATACATGTTTTTTGTTTGGCTGTGTGTGAATGCGTCTCTGTTGGAGCTGGAGATCGATTTTCATTGGTTCCTGCCTTGTTGCCGTGGGTGACACTGACTTGTCTGTTGTTTCTGAACCTCACGGGAGCATCAACAACAACTTTAAGTACCAAAAGTACTGGAGAATGTCTCATTTCTGAAAAATATATTTTATATCATAATCATTGATGCACTTTAAGGCCGCAGCTGGTCATTTTATTTACTGCTGTCGAACCTATAGAAAAAACATCATAATGAATTAGTCTTTTTATAATTTGTATTATTAATCTGAATAAGTAAAGTAACTAACTACTTTCTAATAAACGCAGTGAAGTAAAAAGCACATTGAGGTTGAGGTATAAAGTAACATCACATGTAAATACACAAGTAAAACACAGTACTTTAGAAAGTGTACTTTCACCACTGCAAAAGATGACTTATTATTGTTTCGAAGCAACCTATCTGAGAGCACACATTTCAGAACCTATCACCCTCAACTAGTTCATGATATGTTATTGAAATTAAATTGAATGTCGTCCAACCCACACGTCATCGAATCGCTGTTGGATGACGTAATTGGAGTAGCCAAACCCCCGGAGCAGCATGGGTGACGATCAGGGGAGAAAAAGTGAGCTGGCTTATTTTCTGACTGAGCGTCACTGAATGGAACAATGTTTGGAGGAGGAGGAGGAGGAGGAGGAGGAGGAGGAGGAGGAGGAGGAAGAAGAGGAAGAGGGCGTGTCCCTCCTCCCTCTCTCCCTCTCTCACCGCTGCTGCAGATCGATGTTGTCGGTGTTTGTACGCTACCTGAGGACGGAACCCTAACCTGTGGATCCTTTCCCAGCAGCAGCAGCAGCGCCATGGGGATCTCCGCGTCCAGTCTGCTGGATGAGACCAAATGCAACTACATCAAAGGTAAATAAACATACACATATATGTGTGTATATATATATATATATATATATATATATATATATATATATATATTAAATACGCATGATAAATAACAATACAAACATTCACGGTTTGGAGCGCGTTTTGGAGCGACGCGGCGAGGACGCACTGCGTTTCCTTCAACACGCGATCTCCGTGGATGTCTACAGTGAAACTTCCACTTCTCTGTCGGTGCGTTCCCGTGGAGCTCCGTGTCTGAGTGTTAGTGATGGTCAGTGGGAATGGGCAGTTCAATCAGGGAGTCGCGCTTCGGCGGGGTTCTGTGAATGTAATCTTCTCTCCCGATTGATCGGGAATCGGGAATCTCATTGAAATCTGGTCTCACCGTGTCGATGTCCCCTCAGCCGAGAGTTTCTGTGGAACATTGACGCTGAACTTATTTCCCAGATATATGAATCTGTCAGCCAGGGCTGCTGGAACCCCGTCTGCCTGGTTTTCTTGTACGTTTTCCACAGACATATCTTCTCCTCTAGACTTTAATCCGTGCGCTCAGTTTGGTCTGACTCTAGCAGGATGAACCCAGGAGGGGATTCAACACCTGCTGTCAGTGTTCTCAGCTCAGCTATCCAAAGGGCTGATCCGGTCACTCCTGCCTTTCCAGTCCTGCAGGTGGAAAAGAAAAGTGAGACGGGACATTAGTGCCAAGCCCAGGAACCCCTTTGTGTTCTGTGTCCTCTGGGTGTGTCCCTGGGTAGATATGGTGAGTGGACAAAGGGTGCCTGTCTGTCTGTTTGTTGTAATTGTGACACACACAGAGTGCGGTAGGTAGAGAGGCGGAGATGCTAGCAGGTGTTCATGAAGGGATGCTGCGTGTGCCCACATCGAGACACCAAAGTTGCTTTTGATCGCTGCTTCATTTGTGTTAAATGTGCATGCGGGAGATGAATCACGAGGACGTTTGGAGACCATATTATCACAGTCATGTAGATACGATGTAGATACGAGCTCCGTGGGGGCCGGAGGCAGAATCCCTCAGTTTGTTTGGTGACCAACCGGTGGCTGAAGTTTGTCCCACCGCTTTGTTGCACCATTACCAAATGAGAAAAAAAGCTCAATATGAATGTTTTTTTGGGACATCACTGTAGATATTACTGATGAGGGCTAAGAACTAAGGATTCATTGAAATGCCAAACCTCTGCACGGTTGTTGATGCGGCTCAGTGTTGTGTGCATGCAGGTTGTGGTGCTGCGTCAGTATCCACTGAACATGTCGGCATAACAGAGAGAGAGGATAAGACCGCCAGCAGGCCCTCAGCAGATACCAGCTGACTGGAGACTTTTATGTACTTGTATGTTTTTCAGGTGTGTATTTAGATCAGGGCTGCGACTATTGATTACTCTCATCATCGATTCAACTGTCATTTTCTCAATGAAACGATTAGTCCAGGAAACATGAGAACGCAGTAAGAACCCATCCCGATATTTGTCGAGCTAGAGCTCTTGTTTACTCCCAAATATTCCATATTTACTCCAATGTGAGAGGAGTGAATGTGCAGCAAATCTTCACATCTAAGCAGCCAAACGTTTTGATATGTTGCCAACGAATACATTTTTGATGAATCGTGGCGTTGTTGCAGCTCTGGTGTGGATGCGTCTGTGTCCTGCATGGATGGATGCTCCGCTCGCTGCAGAGATCAATTTAGCTTCCGATGAATCCATCAGAATGTACGGCCACAGTCAGGTGGGGCTATGAGGAAAAATACGTACTTTTTAAAAATAATCCTCATGTTTTACCCCGCTGTCTGCATCCAGTTGAAGTATATAGACAGATATCGAACAGCCTTTTGTTTTGCTACGATGATCAGAGAGTTCCAGCGCTTCATTCTTTGGATCTGGAAACACCCGGCGTGACCCGATCGAAGCCATTTTGGCTTCTTGGGTCACGTGAACAACAGGCGGGGGTCAGCGCTCAGCGAAACCGCGTCGTTGTAAACGAACAAAATAAAGGTGAAAAGTCAGAGAAAGCTGAGGGGAAAAAGGGCGAAGCATAAACAAAAGAGAACAAAGACTAAAATGGCAACAATCATTGTAAAAAATGCAGAATAATCAGGTCCTTCTGGATATTATTGGACTCAATAATAGATAAATAATCGCCTGTGAAAATGCCTCTGTGTCTGCTGTCGATGTTGACACCGGTTGCCTCGGCTGTTGCCGTGGTTACAGAGTATTGTACTTGGGAATGGGAAAGTAAAAAATGTTGATCCTGTGCCATACTTTGCCCAGAACGTGTCCTACGTGAAAGGGAAGATCACAGAGATGTGTTTTGAATATTTTGGTTGTCACTGTTCAGATCCCTCTCTCGGCCTGCTGGGTCTCGCACATTAGCCCACAAACAATGTGCCATTTGTGTGTGTGTGTGTGTGTGTACGTGGTCAAGGTTGGAGGAAGCCAGCTCTCAGGCTCTTGTTTAATGGGGTCCCTTGGGTGCCGTTTATCTCTTGCAGGCCAGATAGCTGTGGCTTGTGCAGCTCCGTCTGCTCGCGCTGCGGGGACCAGCCATGCGCTCTCATGGTTGCCTCGTCAGTTTTTCCTTTCTGGGCGGTTAAGTGGAGGCAAAACCCAGAGCGGTGACACCGTGCATACATTACTTGCGGTGAAAACGATCCCTTCTCTTTCTCTCTCTGTTTGTGTGGTGCAGGGTACCCCACCCTGGTGGGTGTGTACGGAGGAATCTGTTGAATATTTGGTGGTATAGTGTACTGGGTTGGGTTGGATCTCAGGCTACATGTGATTTACGAGGCTTGTTACTCCAAACATTTGTCCTCTTTGACTTTGTGCTCTATGATGTTGATTTCTAACTCTTATCTGATGGTACACGATTGCCCGAACAACGTATTTGGCACGCACAGCGCTGCGATTGAGACTGGATATGAAAAGAGGAGGAGAGACAATAGGCCTTGCAGTTGTGAGCGACTTGTGCTTGGAATTAAAATCCGCAACACCCACTTTGAATACATGATAATGAGGTTGCGGAGGCCACATTTGACTAATTGCTCCAACGTGTGTCCGTGCTTCATAAATTCGTGGCTTATTTTTTTCCACACTAAAATCTCCCAGCAGCAGCAACAGAGTTTGTGAGACGTAGTTCGAGACTATGAACATGTGGGTCCTCGGTAGAGGAATACACCAAACCACTGGTCTAGATGTGGAGCACAACAATGCCGCTTCCTAGCGTCTTGAACATCTGGCGGAGCGGTGATGCGTGTTAATCCTCTGCATATGTCCAAAGGGAACAAACGCGGGAGCTCAACATCTGCTGTCTGCTCTGAAGGGTTTCTGCATTACTCAACGGTTTGAGCGGTTTCCCCAAAACCATTGCTCACCATCACCATCACATCAGTGACTCATTGTTGTGTTGGGATGGGCGCAGGAGGCCCGTCCTCAAGCCGGTTCTGGTTCCGGACTGCTCTGAAGCGGAACGTCAGCCACTGCAGCGGTCACGGCTGTGAAAGCCGTTCATTGGGTAAACGTTGAGTATTTCCAGTTTGCGTATCGCATGATGGACTTCTTCTTCCCTACGACAATAAACAGGCAGGTTGACGCGCTCTGCTGGAACTCACCGTGTCAAAGTGACTGACAACATTAACAGTTGCGGGTACTCTGGTGCCGTTGTTTATGTTCAGTGTTGCTCACCAAGTCACATTGCGTGTGTTGAGCTTTATGCATTCCCTTCTTCCATGAAACATCTTTCCTCCATTAAGTTGAAAAAAAACCTCCATGTTTACCAGCTTTCAGTTTCCTTCTTTTCTGCCTGTTGTTGGTGCATTGTTGTGTTTCTTGGCGCGTTACTGCCACCTGTAGTGTGAAACCTTTGGCAGGGTTGCGCGTCTTGTCTATTCAAATAAACAAAATGGGGAGCCACTTGTTGAAAAACCGCTCCACAGCACCGCTAGACTTTAACTAAAGTTCGAGTCCTGCAGCTCTCTGCTCTTATTACGTTCTCACTGTGCATCTGATGTGTTACTGCGACTTGTTTGTCTCCCACAATGCTTCAAAGAAAGTCAGCCCGGCTCAGTGTGCAGCGCTCCATCATCTGTCCAGTTTATAAGACACCCAGACAAGAAAAGAAACAGCATTGAGTGTGTCGGTGCCATTGAAATGTCAGGACAGTTTAGTTCCAGTGAAAAAACCATGATTGTAACTTTGAGTTCACTAACATGGAGTAGTTGTAGAGATTCTTTGGTTTCTGCTGGCAGGCTGCAGTTCTTCATGCTGTGTCACTCCAGCTGCCATTACACAACCCCTCAGATATTCAGAGGAGCTGGGAGACTGTGAGACCCCCCCCCTTTACATCTGAATTCACTGCTCTCCACAAAGAGAGGAAGCTGCTGCTGAAGCTCGGTGCTGGAAACCCACCTGTTGTTTACTTCTTCTGCCTGAGTGTCCACTGTACACAATGCAAATACTGCAAATATGCTGCTATTCAAACACAGTCCACCTTGACACTTGAGTAGCCAGGAGAGTATGTACTTATGTATCTGTACATGCACACGCACACGCACACACACACACACACACACACATGTTCTCACTTAAAGGGTGAAACAGTTGGCTCCAAAACAAACAAAAATAAATAATTGGCAACCACTAAAGCTCACTAATTATAACGCTCTCTGCTGCTTGTTTTCATAAACAAAAATGAACAGAGACGAGCAGTTTGTGTTTGAAGGGAGAGTTACGTGCTGGAACTATTTCTTGATGGATAACGGCGTATCCTTCCACAAGCTACAAGTTGTCACATGTAGTCGGATATTGTGATTCGTTAAACAAATGAGATACAGTAGGCCTACATGTGTTAATCCGTGAGCTTGAGACGTGTGGATGGGTGTAGTTTTCTAATTTTGGACTGCTTCCCGTCTTCATGCTAAGCTAAGCTAACCGCATCCTCCAGCTCTGTCCTTGACACACACGCACTGATTCTCATCTCACTCTCGTTTCCCTCTTTTATGTCAAGCATCATGGTTTAAAGGGTGCGGCGATGCGGTCAGTTTACCGGTGTTAAATGCAGTTCCAGATCACGTCGTCTGGACTCGGCTTGTTTTTGAGCGCAAACACGGCCTCTCATGAACAGGGGGGGGGGGGGGGGGGGACTGCCTCTCCGGACGCTCTTGCTCCTCATCACCCGGGTATGATGGTATTGGAGCGTCAAACAGGCTCTGCAGCTCGTAAAAAGCCGCTACCGGACAGATGAGTTCATTATTGTTTCAGAAGAGCTCTCGCATGGCGACGCCCATCTGATGCAGCGCCTCTGCTCTGATATAGGGCAGTAAAACCATGTGAGGGAAGTTTATCGAAGTTTAACAGTTCCAAGTGCAGCTCTTAATCTTTATTGACTATTCCCCTCCCCCCCCCCCCCCCCCCCCCCCCCCTCTCTCTTGTCTTGGAGCAAAACATCCATTTGTCTGAGAGGAATCCCTGACCATCTGTAAGAAAACCCACAAGGTCCTTTTCAACTACACTGAGCACTGAATCAATTTCTAGAGTCCTCGGAAAATATTTTGCTGCACCACCAACTCAACTTTCAACCACAAAAACATGTTTACACGTTTCCTTTTGCTGTATGAAACGAGCAAGGAGTCATGCCCGGCCACCATCTTTGGTTTTGACCAGGAAATTTGGCATCGCAACCTGGGAGCCGGATTACAGGAGAACGGGTTACAGGAGAGACCGAGAGAGAGGATACGAGGGGACAGGAGGGGACCAATCATCTGGTCAACAATTTCACCTGCTAGCGGCGTCATTGGGAGCACGTTGGCCCAAAAGCACCTCCGCACTGACTCTGCTGATGGTTGCCGAAGGAATCTTTTGTTGATCGACTAATTGATGAATTGACTTACCTTTTCAGCTTTTGAAATATGTGGTTGAAAGAGGTTAGTTTGCATAACTGCTATTACTGGTCATTTATATACAGAAACAGTCATGATCGAAAGATGGGCTACGGGCTGAACTGGAGAGGAGCGTGGACATGTTTCCATGGATATGTATTGAAAACCCCAAATTACACACACACACGTCTTTTTCCAACATTTTTCTGCCATGCAGGGACTTGCTCGATGTCTCGGGTGTTTCCTGACAACACAAAGAGTCTCTTCTCTGAACTTCTCAGTTTCACAAACTCGTCTGAGCAGCAACATGGTGCCCTTACATGTGCAAAATAAACATCAATCATTTCTGAGCATTTTATTGTACATTTTTGAATATGCTTTATTTATGAGATGCTGACGTGCCGTGTGGGACGTCTCTAGCTTAAAACTGTTGAAGAGATTTCAGCAGGGGTTGTGCATACTTGTTCATTTAGTCATCGTGTGTGTGAAAACAGATGACCAGTGCGGACATGTCCATGTCCATGTCTCACACTCTTTAATGAGACGCTGCGTACCATCGTCATGTGGTTCATGCTTGTATTTCGGTAGTATGTGACCGCTTGGACAATTGCTGCACTCATTCAATAGAATGACTTTTCCTGTGTGAAATAGCACCTGCATGTTGTTTTGGCCTTGAGGCTAAAATTGATAAAACATATTTGGTTCACAAGGCACAGTTTAAACATCTCTGAGACTTAAACATAAGGCCACGAAACCTGCTGGGACTCTTGTGAAGGTGAAAGAGCAGGTTTCTCCAGTAAAGCGGGGGAGGGGTGAGTGAGAGAGGGGGGGGGGGGGGGGGGGGAGTTGTGAGTCAAGCTGCTGCTGAATCACTTCACACAACTCTCACTCATAGTTCACATACCAAACACTCACATTCCAGCATACGTTTCTGTTCGAGCACAGGCTGGCATGTTTGCCAGACTCGCATTTGCACTCGCATGCCGGTTTGTTTGCTCAAAGAGTTACCGGCAAAAAGTTTGCAGCTGTCAAATGCAACTTTGCAAGATGGAAAGTCTATCATCCCCCATATTAAAAAACAACAACTATTCAACAGCATTATCTCTCTGACAAAAGTTGTACAAATGTAGCTAAAAAGGCAATCCTTTACGCACCGCAGGATTATTCTGTCTTCACAATTAAGCTCCGCCTTCATCGTAGATTAGTCCGCAGGTGTGGCTCTTACTTTTCTTGTGAAAGTGCCAACAGGTGTCACATACTGTGCTGCACGTAGTCAGACGCTAACCTGCAGTATTTCAAGTATTCAGTCGGCAGTCTGTCAAGGTCCCCTCGCAGATGAAGACACATTTGAATTGTTAGTGTTGGGCCTTTTATGACCTCTGACCTCAGTCCTGTCTGAGTCCCACAATGTGATAAACTCTTAACAGTCATAGTTGGATGTTAAATACCATGAATGAATTAAGAAAGTTATAATTTGCTGAGAATACACCAATATGTAGAGAGGGGTGTCTTGCGCATGCTCGCCAGCTTCCAAATATCGCCGGCGGTGCAAATTAACAATCCAAACCGCTTTTGATGGATGCCCATTGACAACTTGGTGGTCCAAGACGCGAGAAGTTGTGTTCTCCTTGATCGTTAATCTAAACTGGTTGCCCAGTGCATGCTGGGATAGGCTCCTGCACGTGATAAGCGACATACAGTCGATGGTAAATCACATGACCATTTGAGGCTTTGTCTGGTTAAAAAGCACCACGTATCAGAAAAAGTCACTCAGCAGCCATCTGAGCGTTGAAACTATGCAGATGTATTGATAATTAAACTTCCCACTCTCATGTCTGACTCCAACTGGGAGCATCATATCACAAACATATAATCGCAGTGTGTGGTTAAAATGGCTCCACCACTTCATCCCTCATGTGCCAGTATGTTGAGAGGCCATGTCTGTCCACTCGGTCCAACTCGCGTTGCTTTTATGTCTGTTTTTGTTTTGCTTTGTTTTAATGTCTTCACAATGTGCATTTGCTGCTTTGCACAATATTCAGTCTTTATCTGTGCAGAGGTTCTCTACTCGTGCCAGGACACGAATGACAAGCAGACAGACAAGCAGACAGACGGCCTACTGGCTCATTTACAGGCATGCTGATTAATCAGAAGTGTCCCTTGGAAACAAAAGCAAAGCAGTAATTGTGAGGAATCAGTGATTTATTTGAATGATTAATGGTTTGTTTTGTTTAAAAAAGAACAAGTTGTCTGGCCCAAACAGATTTCTGAGGGACTGTAGTGAACTGATTAGGGGTTGGGCCTTATGGTTCAACTCGTTCCTCAGCATACAAAGAAAAGAAGTCATTTTATGCATACATTGTTTCTCAATTGATTTTGTGGACAATTTACAATTGTATATGATTTAAATGATACAATTACATGTATTGATTGGTGATGCAGGCGCATTCGGTGTTTCTCAAAACTGTCATTAATACATTGGTGATACATCACAATTTAGGAAATATGGTCATATTTTGTTTACTATTAGAATGAAATCAATCATTAGAATTGTTATTACTTTATATATACAATTTATAATGATAAATATTGAAATAGAAAACATGACTTGGGTGAGAAGGCCCTCCCCCTGGATAATATTCACACAGTACCTTTTGCATAACAATAAAAAGTGAAATATTAAACAAATGGCAGCTGGAGATATTTTGCATGAACGGCAGCCGAGCCATCATCTTTAACTCGGGAGCAGCAACATGAACTCGGAGGAGGAAGGGTCACTAAAGCAGAGGCTGCTCCTCAACTCCTGAATTTGTGCGGCGCGTTTCTCAAATGGCAGAGAAAGAGTCAATTATACCACGAAAACGTGTGTCTCACAGCTGGCGTCCAGAGCAGATCAAACCTCGGAAGGACCAGCTCTCAAATAAAATAAATTTTCTGTCCAGGGCGTGAATACAACGTCCCTTGTGTCCGTAAGAGTTTCTAATACTCCCTGCGTGACTCGCAGCTTCTCTTTATTGGCAAGAAGGTGAACCCCCACCCTGACTGGGTGGTGTTGTGCAGAAGTAGCACAGCAGGCTGCACTGACGGTCACACAAGCAGAGTCTGTCCTTTATGCCAGTACAGTGTATATATATGAGCTGCCAGGGTATATTTACCTTTTCTCACTTTTCCAGAATTTCTTGCAGTACAGTTCTTAGATCCAAACCAAAAATGTAAAGCGTGTGTGGTGCTAGAGGAAAGACTTTTAGGGATTATTAATGCAAAAGGGAAAAGTTAGCTGTGCACCTTTTTTTTTCTTGGTAATGATCGGCGTGCCCAACCGGTTTTATATCAAGACATGCAGCCCATGAGACCTGACATCCTTCAGTGTGCATTGGAGACATTCAGTGTTTCATACAGATTTGGATCATGTAACATCATCGTGGATCACCCACTTTACAGTTGGATTTAAATATCTCCCGTGTAAAGTTGATATTGTGTCCTGACATTACATTACATGTCATTTAGCTGACGCTTTTATCCAAAGCGACTTACAATAAGTGCATTAAACCATGAGTCAAGACTCAGAACAACAAGATTATTCAATAAAGTTAAACTACAAAGTGCTATCAGTGAGAACCATTTAAGTGCTGCTAAAGTGCTACTACGGCTCTACCTTCCCTATTCAAGGTAAAGTCGAAAAAGATGTGTTTTTAGTTTGCGACAGAAGATGTAGAGACTTTCTGCTGTCCTGATGTCAATGGGGAGCCCGGTCCACCAATGAGGAGCCAGCACAGCAAACAGTCGTGACTTTGAGTGTTTAGCTCGTAGTGACGGAGCTACAAGCCGATTGGCAGAAGCAGAGCGAAGTGAGCGAGGTGGGGTGTGAGGTTAGACCATGTCTTGGATGTAGACCGGACCCGATCTGTTCGCAGCACGGTACGCAAGTACCAATGTTTTGAAGCGGATGTGGGCGGCCACCGCTAACCAGTGAAGGTCGCGAAGAAGTGTTCACAGAAAGGGTTCAACCTCTGGGGAGCTTTTTGTTTTGGACTGATGGGGCCACTAGAGAAGAGGCCGGGGGGGTCAGCAAGACGTTTGAATTCTGCCCCCAAATATCCACAGAAACGTAGATGGAAATCCGGCTCGGTGTTGTTTCTGGTCCAGACGAACTGAGCATCCAGTGGACCTTCTAAAACCACCATCCACCAATGAAAAGGCATCCCTGTGGAGTGTTACCGGCCAGGAAATGGAAACTGCCCACGCAGGATATCCACTCTGCCGATAGCTGATCAGTGGAGGGATAAGCGGAAGGCTCGTCGGGTCAATGGGGAGACGAGACACGGAGCAAACCTCTTTACACACACTACATTGTCTCGGACTGAGGAAAAAACAAGGAGGCCCCCTGAGATCCTCCATCCACAGCTCCAAACAGCCTTAGCTTTACTGTGAACAACCATTCAAATCCCCGTCGTTAATCCTTCACCAAACACTAATCTATGAACATCTAAATGTGTGAATAAATGCTTGGTCTGGTGGCCAGAAATGTGTCTTAAAAACACAGGTCATGACCCTAATTCACACACTTTGAAACATTTGACATCAATTCAAGGTGTTATTAAAGTTGGGACTTTGGTTTGCATTCAGGCTCTGGAATATTGTTAAAGTTTAAATTAAGGATGTCTTTTTCATGGCTTTTCTGCATCGTCTAGAAGTTTTGAAGCGTTAATAACCCTCTCAGTATATCTGCAATATGAAATTACAGCTAACCCACATTTTGACCTTAATAATAAATACATTTAAAGGGGAACATTTGAGGGTTTGCCTGAAATCTTTAATTTTAATTTTTTTATTGGATTCGCGCCATAGTTTTAATGTATGTCCCTTGGATGTTGAATGCTTTTTAATGAGATTATTAATAACAAATAGCTACAAATTAATCTATTAATTATCCTCTGTAACATATCTGAATGTATATTGTGTATTACTAGTCCATGAAACTGCAAACTAATACCCTAATTACATTTTGATTAGTGGGTAAATTAGTGATCGTGGATTTATTGCTCTGCCCTGTATCTGAGCCACAGAAACGATTGACTCCGTTTTCTAAATTCGACTCTAACTCAGACACACGGTGTGACGGATCACCACAGCCTCTGTTACCATAGTGACGTGGAGTCTGCTGTAAAACATCCCAGAGAGATAATGACAGAGCCCGTCGACCCCGACATCAACACTGACTGTACAGTGAAGGAGACAATACACAGCAGCCGCCTGTTCAGGCACGTTTATCCATTAAGTGGAGGCTGTGTCACTGGGAATTACCTCTAATAGTGGATATTGAGCCTTTAAGGCTGCGTAAATACTCATTGAATGTTGTATTTGTGATGTGGTTTATGGCCGTGCAGAGAGACGACAGAAAATAGGGGACGCTCCGCAGCGACTTTGGCAGAGCTGTCTTTGATTTGGGTTCTTCCTAAGAAACTGAATCCCTGGCCTGGTTCAAACGGGAACGGAGAGCATTGTCTTTTGTCTCAGTGATCCTGTGAGTGTTCTGCCAGCTGCACTCGTAAGGTTGACGGACCACAGGAGGGACGGAGCGAGAGGCCTCTGGTTGATGTGGTGAGAGTCGCCTCGGAGTCGTGGACGCAGAGTCTGATTGGAGGCTTGTAATCTGGATAGAAGTTACTCACACGATCCAGAGAGAGAGAGAGAGAGAGAGAGAGAGAGAGAGAGACACACCAGCAGCCGCAGCCTCCGCGTCCTAATTACAGTATTCTGCAGAGATCCCCTCGGGTACAGCGTGATATCATCTGGTGTTTGTTATCCAGGCTGGAGGAAGACTTTGGCATGTCTCAGCGGCGAGGAAGAGATGGAAAATGAGCGTAGAGATGAGCTCAGGTTCTGTTTTAAAGAAGTGTGTGTGTGTAAGATTTTCTTTTCTTCCATTTCTCCAGAATATATATATATATATATATATATAAATAAATAATACCCTAACACACATTTCCCCCCGCCCCGGTCATTCGTGACAACAGTTTGTGAATTACACTTCTCAGTAGAATCTGGTCTCAGGGAATCACAGATAAGGCGTCTTTGTGTTTTTAAGAAGTTTTCAGACTGGATTTCCTGGTTCATATTTCATCCTCTACCTGAGAAAAACATGCCCCCCAGCGCAGCGGCCTCGTTCTTATTGTCGGGCTGAAACCCGACTAGGAGTCCCATTTGAAATGCTCTGGCTCAGTATTTAACGCCCATCCTCAAGTGCTGAAACCAGTCGCTGACCGTTGTTGTTTTCTCCTCCTCTTCCTCTCTGTGTGTTCCTGCAGGCCAGGCCGAGGCCGAGCTAAAGGAGTTCAGTCCGTACTACACAAAGCAGTTCTCTCTGGCTCGTTTCTCCGAGGTAGAAGACGATCTGGAGCAGCACAAAGAGAAGATCACACAGCTGCTCAAACAGAGGGTACGTGTCAGCATTCGCTCTTTAAGAATGGGTCCAATGAATCAGTGTTGGCCGAGTAACTGCAGCAGTAAGCACATGTGCAGGTGTGACTCACATCTGTGACGTCATCCAGCTGTGTGAGGCAGAGAGGAGTCAACTAAATTACAGCGTTGGAAGCTGTGACTAAAAGCCGACAGCGGGATTATGTTCAGACTCACTAATGAAAGGGCTGATAAGAAAACAATCAAATAGAAATAATGATCAGAAAATGAAAGTAAACAATGTTTTTCGGCCCACTTTTTTTTCCCAGTCGTCCAATCTTGTGAATGAACTTATCAAAAAAGGCCAAGCTGAGGTATTTATCAGAGCCAATCTCTTAATTCAATTGTTTCATAAACTAATAATGATTACTTGTGAGCCAGTTGAGGTGGGTCATGCATCCGATCAGGAACCTCCTGCATCCAACTGGGGTAGACCCTTGTTACACAAAACGACTGATTGGTTGATTCAACTCCTAACAAAGTTAATGCATACAAGTCTAAAAAAAAACATATCCTGGCGTGCACTTTGTCACTCTTGATTTATCTGTCCGTGTTTTGAAGTGTCGGCCTCATCAATGTTCCAATCGAAAAACGACGTTTACAAATTCAACAACACTATCTTTTCTTCAGAAAAAAGTGTCTCTGTTTCTCTGGATGAGGGTTGG
This sequence comes from Cyclopterus lumpus, assembly GCF_009769545.1. Classification (NCBI taxonomy): domain Eukaryota; kingdom Metazoa; phylum Chordata; class Actinopteri; order Perciformes; family Cyclopteridae; genus Cyclopterus; species Cyclopterus lumpus. Next base: position 8,662,658 of record NC_046969.1, on the reverse strand, counting down.
GTTAAAAACTTAAAGTGTTATAACGGCCACACTCAAATATACACAAGATGTTTACTGCAGAGGGAATTCAGAGGACAAAATCAAATTCTTGCCACGTTTTTAGCTGAGTGTTCATTGTATGTGTGTGTGTGTGTGTGTGTGTGTGTGTGTGTGTGTGTTGAGCAGGGGACTCCTGAGCAGGGCGAGGTGCTGTATGAGGAGTGTGTCCTTTTCTTTGATGAGACCAGGAAGTGGAAGGAGAGGTACGTGGTGGTCAGAGCCAACTACTGCCTGGAGTGTCACGACAGCCTGGAGGTGAGCGCCAACGCGTCACGTTGATGTGTCGACACATTCCCGTACAAAAGGACACATTTCATCTCCGTTGTTTGTTTTTTCTTTTCCTCCTGTCCTCCTCCACCAGACTTTTGTGAAAGGGATTCCTCCCCGTCAGACGCTGCTGCCCACAGGGGGCACTGTCCTGACCTCAGACGACAAGTACATGGCCATGGTGGACACGTGCTTCCCTGATGACACCAGTGAGTAAAAGATCTCTTTGGAGCAGACACAGTGAAATACAACAATGCAGAGCGAATCCATATTAAAGTAGAAACGTACATAACAATACATACATGTGTACATGCAATTGAAAGAGGAACAATTCGTAATCCGTAGAGTCCAAACTAAAGCAGCGGGCCGGGTCAGAGTAGTGTGGAGTCAGCAGGTAAAGACGCTGTAAAGCTGTCAATAAAATGTGTTTATCAATGAAATAAATTTCCAAAAAGTGTGACCTTGAGCACGACCAAATATTACATGATCTCCTGGCAGAGATAAAAATATATATGTTGTCTATTCACTGTTCCTGTAGGATCTGAGTTTATCCTCCGCCACTGATTTAGAGCATATTAGATCTTCTCAATATTAATGTCCGCTAACAGAAATTGGTTAAGATTGTCTCTTAATTTGTCATCTATCCGATGAATGAGTGTGTTGGGTTTCAGTGGACTTCACAAAGAATATCCCTTCTTGTATTTGATCACGGGCATTGCCGCCTTAGAAAAGAGACGTGTATCTTTACTAAACAGTAACCTCGGCAGAGGATGAGCTTCTTAACGCGATGATGTCATTTGGCTGTTTTGCACACAAACACGCTCTCAGTAAGGGATGCTGGCTATCATTCACACCTGTTTGTTCTCAGGATTCATGCTCACTTAGATATGTATCCGTCAATATTTCTCCTCCTTTTTAATATCCACAAAAATATGCAGTTTAAAAAAAAGTATTCCACATATGGATTTAAAACGTTACAGTTTACTATCATCATCATCACGAACTATCAGAACAATCCAGAATATGTCCACATACATATCGCTGGACATTCGCGTAGGTTTTTTGTGCATGCGTAGAAGACAAAGCAGCTCTTAAAATGGAGCTCACTGTCTCCCCTCTGATCATATTTTTTTAAGCCTTGTATCTTATTGGAGGAGAAGAGAAACCTGTTTCCCACTGTGATCTTGAACAACAACCTCCCACCCACGGGTGCTCAACAGAGCTAAAAGCAGCTCAGGTGGGAGTTTCGGGAGCCAAGAAAGACTGAAGGAATTTAGGAAGATACGCAGGCGCAAAGCAGCACTTTGACCATGTTGGTTGATTTAATTCACTAATACATGAATTTAAAAAACACACATTGCAGTTTTACTGTGTGTTTATTACAATGATGTGTCCTCTGGCAGCAGGAAACTGTTTTTGGCTTAAATTGTTTTACTTGGAAGAAATGTGGTGATATTAACGTTTAAAAAAAAAGAGAAGAGATTTCAAGCCTGCAAGTGTTTGAAAACATGGGTTTTCAGTGTAATATTCCTTTTTAATGGTATCCGTCCGTGTGCCGAGTGTCCAGCAGTAGAACTGGTGTTCTGTGTGGAAGCAGGCAGGTTTGGACAGGCTCTGTTCCAGACTGTTTCCTGTGTATTTACTGGGTGGCTTTCAAAAAAAAAGAAAATAGCCACGAGTGAAGAACTGACAGACGGATCGGACCACAGGGCTCACCTGGAGTAACCTGCGTGTGTGTGATCCGGTTTTAGCCTGTTTCTAAACGGCGTGCAACACTCAATCAAAGGCAGCGGGTCAGAGGCGCGAGCGGATCCGTAGATAAAAGATCGCTAATTAACCCTCCTATTGTGTTAGAATACCTTAATTCACGAGAAAGCACTGGGGGGGAATCCCTAAATATCATCAAGTAAAATTTGTATCTATTAGGTAACTTAATATTCATCGAAAACCACAATATACTGTACTAAATAATTTATAGAATGGGCACAATTTATGTAGAGCAAGAGAGAGATATTTAGTTGTTTCCGAAGCACGTACTGTGCTGCCATCCTACCCGAGGGCCCTTTATTCACCTTGAAGGAGGCCAAAGTCTCCTCTGCTTTGGTGGTTTACAACGTAGAGCAGTCACTGAACCGGTAAGAGCCTTAAACACACATGGAAGCTGAGAAGTCATTCATGCATCTCTCTCCACTCGGATCAGTCGGTTACAGGCCTTTGAGAAACAACGATGCGTGATGAGGCGTTAATGCTTCAAAACGAGCTGAAGACGTGAAACCACACAATCCATTCACAACAACGCACACGACGGCAGCGTAGAAAATACCAACCGCCCGGACGTTAAGCTGCCAGTGTGGCTAAAACGATGGCTTCCCGTGGTGGTCACATGGTGGTCGCCATCAGCTGACCTCCCATGTTTTCTGTCTGCAGACGTGAAGGAGGACTTCACTCCGCCTCTGTCGGGGATGCCTGCACAGTTCCCCGTCTACCTGCGTCTGCCCTACAGGAGAGACTCCTACTTCTGCTTCAGACAAGAGGCCAAAAGAGCTGCCTTCCTCTCCATCCTGTCCGACTGCATCCGACACCAGAACCAAGGTGAGTCGCTGCGGGAAGATCTCAATGCTCCCCGGCAGGTCGGCCATCCTCAGCCACGGTGGCTCTCTTGTTCTTTTTGGGGGCGAGGGAATCGTCTGGCACTTTGGGGATTGTTTTCTTTGCGATGTCTTGCTTTGGAGGATCATCAACTTGTTTTTCTACTATGTGCTTATTTTAATTTGACTTGACTTACTTACTTTGACTTACTTTCCTAAATCTGGAACTATCTGTCCACAAGAACAGAAACCAGACGAGATATTATAAGTGACATTGTTCAGGTCTTTGCAGTTTTCAATATTTGGCACTGCTGATACATTTCAGTCCGTACCAAAAAGGCTCGGCTTCTTTTTAGTTTCAGTCATAGTTGTCGAAAACACACTCAAGAGCCGAGTGGCTTTTTAATAACATATTACTGTGCCAGACCTCCACTGGCTCCAGGTTTGCTGGTTTTCTGACGCTTATTCAGTAACATGGACTTTAAGACATTGTGATGGACAATTTCAGTATTATGTGACATTTTACAATCGATGATGATGGTAGTAGTTAGTTGCACTGATATGGAATAAAACTGATTGAAAATGACATTCATTTTTCAACACATGGTCACTAATGATCCATTCTACACTCTGCAGAAATGATTTGCGAAGCAACGGCACTGTATCATCATCCGCAAGTGTTTGAGAGACAGATTTAGGTTGCATGGCATCACTTAAACCACTTTGGGCAGTTGCCATGACAACAGACTCGCCACGCCAGCTTAATCGAGTTAAAGCAGAACATCTCCGCTCCGTGCTGTCGAGCGAGTTGACGAAGCATTTCATTCACATCTCGGCTTGGAATAAAGCGAACACGGATGACGTATCGTTCATGTGTGTTTTGCTAATCTCCCCATCTCGCCCCTCTCTGTCAGACTTCCTGAAGAAGAAGACGTGTGAAGTGCAGGCCTTCCTCAAAGCCATCCAGCTCTACAGACAGGACAAAGGCAAATACGAGGCCTGGGACATGCTGATAGGGAGCGATGTCAGGGTACGTCCCAAAACGCTTCTTTGCTTTGCTTTCTTTCTAACCCTAGAAGTTACGTTGGCGACACCTGATCCTCCTGCAGCCAACACATGTTGACATAATTCATCTCCACCAAAGGAATAGCTTAACATTGTGGTAATTGAGGGAGAGGTTGAAACACCTGACCCTGTACTTGACACAATCACAATCAGCTTCATTGTGGGTAAACATACATGGAATTTGACTCCGGTTACACGTTGCTCTCCTCGTACATTTTTTTGTTCATATAATATACAAATAAACAAGATGTATAAAAAAGACATTAAAGACAACCGTAGCAACATTCAACAAGTATGTATAATATAAAAAACAACAAGACGTGAGATTGATATTGCGTCTTAATTGAACAAGTGACAATTCAGAAACTATAACTGCACAAAATTGCTCGCAAAAACTCAACGTACGATCACTTCTAGTCCACAGAAGAGCTTCACTGTTGAAGAACAGATGAATAAAAGACAGAAATACTTTTACTCTCGGCTGAACCCTTACGTCTGTCAAACGGATAAACGCGATCCTGCAGACGACGGAAACGTTCATGAAACAGATGTTTCGCTGCGAGACCAGAACATCTGTCAGGGGAGCAGCGCACTGTGGCTGAACTGTGTCAGTGGTGAAGGGATGATGATGATGATGATGATGATGATGATGATGTGTTCCTCCTGCAGGGATCACAACTAAACACACAGAGTGCGTGCTCACGCGTACTTTTAAAGACTTGTAGTCCACGTTCTGCTGAAGCAATCTGGAGGCGATGCGATACGTAACAGATGGAAGCTAATACTAAAATATGAATCCATGAATGGAGGATTCGTTTCAAAGGCTACACGGCGACCTGTGACATGCCCAATTAAAGAAATTGACCTTTTATCGCTTTCATTTGTATCCGAGGCATCATTTCGTTGCCTTCTGTTTTTGATGTTTTTGTTTGATCTTGTGGAACATTTTGTAATGTTACGAGCGCTAAAGACTAAATCCAAGATTATCTTTCTGACCTTTTTGATTATGACCATTGAGACATCGGATGGCACTCCAGAGGAGACGCATTAATGATCATTGAATAGGCAGAGATGCTCCAATGACAGCAGCTCTGGGGTTATTGCAGATTAATTTATGGTATAAATTATTCTATATTTTATTTCCTGTGGATTTAATTGACAGGTCTGAAGGTTTTGTGTTTCAGTATTGCAGAGCAGTCATAAGTCAGGAAGTAGCTTTATTTACACATTACAGCACCTGGAAGGAACAGAACATTACAACGAGCTCCACAAAGGAAGTGACTTAAACGACATGAATACAAACTTGAGGAAGAATAAAATGCCAACAGAGAGAAATAACTCGAAGTAAATGAAAGTAGAAACATTGCACAAAGTGCGTGTACTAATCAGAGTCCCGGCTCATTTGCATCCTCTCACTCTGTTTGCTGTAATCTTCCAGCGGCCGGGAAAAATCACTGAGAACACACGAGAGGAACTCGGGTTCCCTCAGAGCGTTCTCCTTACTATCTTTTGCTCTCTTCCTTCCTTCCATCTCCTCCTCTGCTCTGCCGCTGTGCTTCCGGCTGTTTTTCGCTCCGTCCTCTTTCAGGAATCCTCCCATATAATGACGGTGTAAATGCTCCATTGTGTTGCCGTCCACTCGCATTGTGTTTAGTCACAATTAGGTGAGAGGAAGTTTGACTTGCTGCAGGAAATACACACACACACACACACACACACGCACAAACACACATGCACACACACACACACACACGCAGGCACGCACATACACGGACACACACCGTATAAATTTGTTTTGGCCATAGCTCAGTAATGTCCTGTTTTCTCTGCTCTGAGCGTGCAGTTATGAAGTAAAAATACACACCAAAGTACACTCAAACTCACTCACCTGCATTTTTTTTTCTTCTTGTACATCAAACACACACACACACACACACACACACACACACACACACACACACACACACACACCCAGTGAGAGCTGAGACATGTGGGGAATGAATGAAATGTTGAGAGCAGTCTTATAACCAGAATCATAAATCAGTCAGGTCTCAGACTTTACAATCAGTTAATTAGAGAGAGTGTGTGTGTGTGGGGGGGAGGGTTCGCATGAGTATTTCCTCATGAACTTCTGCACTGTTGAATGAAGACTAATCTGGCACATGTATTGCATCACTGTCCCTCTCGATGTGTATTTAGACGCCGATCCACCCGGAGCTCTTTTTAGTTTTTGTTATATGATGGAGGCTGGATTACCAACTGGGCAAAACTATTGCAAATATATTAATGGCAAGATTTCTTCACAAGACGTAGCCTTTTCTCGTTCCAAATGTATTTGGTAACGTGAAAACCTTAAAGACCAATATCAATGGTAACAGTGCCTTGAGGCCTTGTCTTAATTCCATTGGGATCTTTAGGTTTAAAAAAACAAACAAGATACATTCTGTGTGACATTTAAAATATTTAATATATATATATATATATATATATATATATATATATATATATATATATATATTGTTATGGGTCTGTCTCTATTTTATTGTGTATTTTCTGAAACAAATCTGTGTTTTTTTTAACCAAACTAACTAGCGCCTAACTAGAGGAACCTCGAGTGGTTAATGGATAATCGGACATCACTTTGGGTTTTTGTAACCTGAGATATATTTTTTAAAGGGCTTGAATGTGTTTAAAGGCAGTTTAAACGCTTCATGATGTGTTGCAAAAAGAAACGACAATCATAATCATTTCCGGCCTGTGTGTGTTTGCAGGTGATGGCCAACGTGGTGATGGAGCAGCTGCTGCCGTCTCTTGAGAAAGACATGCTGCCTCGCCTCAAAGCCAAGAAGACGGAGAGGAAGAGAGTCTGGTTTGCTGTGAGTCACACTGTTAACTTGATACCTTTGTTATGTCCTTTGTGACTGATGCTGCTGCTGCTGGCTCACCGTTAACGCAGATGAAAAGTTATCGGTTTTAATTTGAAAGTTGGCACAAGAGCAGCATTTTTATCCATGTAAATGTACGTTTCAATGGTGTTTTGTCACACATTTAACCCAGTTAAATCTAAAATAATAAATCATGCATTCATGCTGTGTGCTGGTCCCCGCATTGCAATCGGTCTCTACTGTAAATCTTCATATGGAGCAGTTTCAAGCAGCAACAAATGAATTGAGCTGAAAACTTTATTTCTATGACCTGTGTTTGATGAATTGACTTGTTTGAGCCCAGACGGTTGAGGCGGCGTACATCCTGGTCCAGGAGCATCTGCTGGAGGGACTCTCGGCACTGAAGGACGAATGTCGAATGTCAGTCCGGCAGCAGGAGGTGCTCATCCACTCCGACATGGACCAGATCCTCAACTCCAGACACCAGCTGGAGGAAAGAGTCCGAGGTAGTGTTTGGCGGCTGACTGACACTCCTTGAGGTCGAACGCGGGACGAGCAGCATTCCTCTGCGATGAATGTGAAGGAAATGTGAGAGTAAACGTTTGGAATGTCTTCCTGCAGCCAAAGTGTCGGAGCGGGCGGAGAAGCTGTGCTCCGAGTCCGTCCAGCCGTACCTGGCCTCAGTCCTGGAGGAGCTGATGGAGCCGGTCAGCTCTGGCTTCCTGGAGGGACGGCAGCTGAGCGAACACGCCATGGACCAGGTGTGTCAGGACGTCCTGCAGCTGGTAAACAAAGAGGAACTGAAGAAGGTTTGTCAATCATCATTATTTTTTTACTCTGTTTTTGAAGACCAACTCCATCCAAAATGAATACAAAATGAGTAAATAAGACAAGATGGTCAAATAAACGGAGGAATAATCATCTTTTACTGTCACCTCCTGCAGGTTTAGTTTTCTATCGTCTGTATATATAGCAGAGTTTCCCCGATGATTATTTTTACATGAATATTTAAATGAAGGCCTCCTCTGAAGGTGTCTATGCCCAACATATATTTTCACCACAAAGATAGCCTGTTTGATTTAACACGGACACATTTGTACTTTTTTTTGTTACTATTTCAGCTCATAAATCATCAGAGCTCCACATTATACAAAATTGTTTTGACACTCCAACAATATGTCTAAACAACAAAATAAAGACAACATTGAATAGTCGTACGCGATAGCGGCGGTACATTTGATATATTTGTGTTGGATGAAACGAGCTGTTTGAAGGCTTTGGGAAATAAATTGACACGTGGATAGATGCTGAAAATATGTATTAGCTGCAGCACTACAAAATCCAAGCAGCTAAAAACAATACTCCAATATTGCATCACAACTGTATACAAAAGACGGTCGAGTGGATAGAGAGGGGACACGTAACAAGAGAACACACAGAAACATGTGACTTCTTACTGTTACAATTGATTCCCACTAATTTGAAAATAGTACCAAATCTGTCATTTTTAGGCCCAAATTTGTTTAGCTTCGCTGCCGGTTTCCTTTTCTGCTCACCCATTCAAAAATAAGTGTCACCCGCGGCTACATGAGCGCAGCGGCCTGCTCTTTAAACCCCCTCATCTCCGTCTCTCAGGCTCTGGCGGACATGGCCAGACCCAACATGTTGGGCTGCTACCAGAAGATCGGCTCCCTGCAGGAGAAACTGCAGCACCTGCAAGAGAGATTTGGTTTCTCCAACATTTCAGGAGTGATCCACAGCGCTCAGATCGACCTGCAGCAGGTACACGCACACGCACGCTCACATGCACTCTTTGGGCCTCTTGTGATGTTCCCGATGTCTCCGAGTTGTCACTTCCACCACACAAAAGCCAATTTTAGACAGAAAAAACAACCACATTTGTAATTCCCAGTAGACATTTTACTGACTTTACCTCTAATACTTCTGGACTTTACTGAAGTAGGATTATGACACCATTACTTGTGAGTAGTATTACATTGAATTGGTACTTTTACTTAAGGGGCCGAATACTTCCTCACACACACACAGCATGATTGGTTTCATTCCCTCTCTCCTCCTTTCAGACCACTCAGCTGTCATTTTTCTGCTCCGACAGAGTGGGCGGAGGAATTGTTCTGGCCGAGTCGTATTATTAGCCAACATTTCTGACACAATTGTGATTTGTAATGTATGTTACTTCAACACATCAACTCGGCACTTCAGTGTGTGAACACATTACGAGTCTGCTGATGATATTTCACACTGATGGGATTTCCAGCTGCTTTTTTTTCTCTGCTCTGTGTATGGGGCATTTAACTGCTGTCTGATCTTATATGTGTGTGTGTGTGTGTGTGTGTGTGTGTGTGCTTCAGCTGGCTGAGAACACAGCCTACACGTTCGAGCAGCTGCTCAACAAAGCCGTCCAGGACAACCCCGATAACCCCGGCTCTGCCATCGAGAAGGCCAAACACAGAGTGCTCAAGGTCAGATTGTAATTCATAACACGCATCCTCTAGACTAGAAATGAGGGGTAAAAGAGAGGGGAGGATGAGAGGTGGAGAGACGAGAGAGAGAGAGAAAGACATGAGAAGGGGGGAGCGAGAGAGTTGAGAGACAAGAGGGAGGGCTGGGAGAGAAGAACAAGAAAAGGGATGGGGAGAGGGAGCAGGGGACGGGGACGAGATGTAAGATGAAAGTGAGAGATGGTCGGGAGGAAGGGGAGGGGTTAGAGACGAGAAGCAGGGAGAGAGAGAAAAAGACCTACCTGACATAAAGTGACGAGTCTCGTCTCTCTTCTTTGTGTCCCGCAGCAATACGACTATGACAGCAGCACAGTGAGGAAGAGGATCTCCAGGGAGGCGCTCGTCTCCATCACTCTGCCCTTCATCAAGAAGAACCTGGCGTCCTGCAAACCTGTGAGTCTCACACAAACACACAGAGACTTACTTTTCATAAAGCTACGACAGTTCCAGAGCCTGACCTGTGTGTGTGTGTGTGTGTGTGTGTGTGTGTGTGTGTGTGTGTGTATATGTGTGTGTGTGTACAGGAGCTTCAGGGTCTCGAGCAGTCAGTCGACGCCGACCACACCAACTACATCCATGTTGAGAATGTCTATGAGAGCATCCTCCTGCAATCGCTAGACAAGGAGGTCATCAAAGGTATGATACAAGTACACAGTTGGTGACACACACACATGCACACGCAAACGCACACACACACCTCCACCTCTAATCTGTCCCGTTTGCTCCTGCAGTGGTGAAGGAGGCGGCCAGCCTGAAGAAGTACAACCTGTTCACAGACAGCAGAGACCTGCTGAGTCAGTCCAGCCGCTCCAGCCTCTCCTCTCCGCCCGTCTCCACTCCGGGCACCCCGGCCATGGGGCTCGGCTCCTCATCTGAAACCTCCGTTGAGCCCGAGCCTCCGTTTCCTCTCGCGGCCAACGGCCTGTCTCGCAGCCCGCCGAAGAAAGGGTCGCCGGAGAAGAGCGAAGCCTCGCCTGACGCGCCCGTTATTGACGTGCCCGTTATTGACACGCTCGTTATTGACACGCCCGTTATTGACACGCCCGTTATTGACACGCCCCTGGGGAAGGTTGAACAAAAAGATGCCGCTCAGAGTGTCAGTGAGGAAGCAGCTGAGGACGTCTTCCAAATCGTGGAGGCAGAAGCAGGCACCCCTGCGTTAGCAGATGCGTCCGACCTAAGCGGGTCACAGGAGGTCAACGCAGAAGCATCTCCAGAGGCCGTGATCCAAAAGGATGAGATTTCTGTCGAAACAGAAACAGTGGAGACGGTCGCAGAGCCTCAGGTGCAGAGGACAGATGCTCCAAAAGAGGCAGAAGTCACTTTGTCAGAAATCCCTGTTGTTGTAGAGAGCATAAAGACAGATGTAGAAGAAGCAGCACAGATGGAAGCTCCTGTACCAAGTTCTGGTCCTCCTAATGAACCAGCAATCCCTTCAGCAGAGAGCACTGGTTCCCAAACTGCAGCCAGCAGTGAAGGAGAGACAAACTGTGGAAGTTCAGAAATCAAGTTGGAGGCTCCCTCTAGTGGTCAAACCCCCGAACTCACATCTGCAGACATCTGCTCTGGCACGAGGCAACAGGAGGCAGAACCAGTGACCCCCTCAGACCCCAATTCTATGGACGTGTTGGTGGGAAGCGAGTCGGCCCCGTCAGAGGTGGAGTCCGTGGAGGATGTGAAAACAGCACAGAGCAGCGGGGATGAGGCCTCAACGACCTCCGACGTCGGCAGATCACCTGTGAGCTCGGTCGATGTCGTCGGGGTCAAAGCCACGAGCGACAAGCCGTCTCCTGAGGCCCAGACGGAAGTGCAGGTGGCAGATGCTGCAACCTCTCAGCCTTCTGAGCCCCCCGAGGAGGAGAGCACTGAAGTCCAGCCCGCTGGCTGCATCAAGGAGATCCGTGACCTGGTGGTGGAGGTGATCGAGGTGGAGGAGCTGGTGCAGCGGTACCCCGACATAGTTCCAAAAGAGGAGGAATGAGGCATCAGGATCGATCACAGCTGCATTACGGATCTCTCAGCAAAGACGGGGGACAAAAAGGGTTCAGGATGTTCTGCTCAAGGGGAACCAAATCATTACCAGAAGAGAACCTTCAGCCTCAAACTCCTGGACTCAAAACATTTGCTCTCAGAGCAGAAGCAGGAAAAACAAAGACTCCTGAGAAACTTTCACAAAAGCTTCCATGAACCTTTTTTCTTTTTTTTTAAAAACATATATGCATGAAATTATTGCAAATTATTTATACAAATCAATATATCAGCTGTGTCGGGTGTATATAACAAGCATGTCGGTTTCATTCAGTGAATTCCTTTTAACACTACAACTATTGTAGCGCCAAAATGTTTTTGAAAATCCAGATTTAGAACTTTCTGGAAAATGCATTATGCTTTTGTAGATTACGTATCTATTTCAAAGGAACAGTTCGACATTTTGGGGAATGTTGTTATGCACGTTTTCTCTGAGAGCAGGATGTGACGATGGACATCAATCTCCGTATATAATGTCCACGATGAGTCAGAACGTTGTTAGCTTAGCTTAGCGCGGGAGGTGGCCACATTTGAAAATATACCTACAAACACACCATTTTATTAATCTCTCAGCTCTACAGGCAGACAAGAGATTTGTAGCCATCTGAATATCTCACAAAAAAGAAAAATTAATGAATTCCCTAAAATACGATTCCTGAAACACTGAGTTTTAAATGGTTTAGAAACTGCTATAACGGATATTTAAATATATTAGACTACACGCCCAAATGTCATAATAAAGCTCTAATTTAAAAAAGGTGCAGGATACAAGATTATGAGCATTTCTATTGCCTCTCAACGGCTCTCAACATGGTGGAAGGCGAGCGGGCGGCTCACAGCTAATGTTGCTAACAGCGCAAACTGCGGCGAAATTGCTGACCGAGCTAACGTTGTTTAGCTGAGGGTGGATGCCACGTTTCCACGACGGCGGCTGTGAGCTCGCTAGAGGGGGGACCCTCACGTGCACTAAAAGCCACGTGGCACTAAAACACACAGACGGAGAGCGACTTCATTCTCTGCTCCAGTAAACATTCATCCTCCGTATCACTGTTTTGCTGTATTAATGCTCTGAATGTTGAATGCAGCTTCTTCAATGTGATTTATTGTATAAACCTACAGAAGGACTTTCTTCTTTTTTTGTTGCTAAAAAGGAAACTCAAAGAAGTAGCTCATCATAATGCCTTTTATAGCACCTCCATGTGGCCTCCTCGTGCCTTACAATGAAGGAAACCGGCTTCCGTTAAGTGGAAGCGGTTGCCGTAGAGACGGGTCCGAGTCTCGACACCTGTGCCTTCTACCTGTGTAGAGCATCCTACACAGATGTGGTTCGTGGGACAGTTTACAGTGCGAGTACCGGGAGAAACACTTGACCATTTACTGTCAACGGGGATGACTGTTTGTTCATGGAAACATTGTGTGGAAATATGAATAAAATAAGAGTGTGAAAAACAAACACAGCCTCAAACTATTTGTGTGTGAACGCTCTGGTTTTGATGTGGGGAAAACGACACAATAAATGGATTTATTTGCCAATAAAACAAATGCAGCATGAGGTTTGGATTATTTATTTTTGGTCCACAATCACTGACACGCTGTGCTGAGAAATATCCAAAACCTGCAAGAAATCCAACATCGGTGACGGATTAAATAATAAATACAGTTTGACTACAATAATACGCCTTACATCTGATATTTGATATATTGCACCACATATTTCCGCGGGCCGGCAGCGCTCCAGGCACATCAAGGACAAGATAAAGAATACAAATAAATTAACATTTGTTCATATTCAAGACATTTTTTAAGATAAGACAAAGGCTGTTATTTCTTCTTAAATTACATTCATAGAAATAAAGATAAATTACGTCTTAATCCAGCGCTTGGATTTTCTTTTTTTACAGTCTACTGCAGAGCTTCTAGTGGGACATTGCACTCATTTATTTTATGGTCCATTGTTTCCTGGAAAGAACTGTAATTTGGGACTAATTATAGAGACAATGCTCTGAGACAGTTATTCAAGTTTATAGAGTTATGTGGAGTTTATAAAAGGTTGTTGATTTATGAGTAAGCAAATCCAGCTGACCTGCTGTGCAGTAACTAAAAGGTCCAGGTTACTTCAATTGAAAGTGCACCAGTTGAGCACAGCCTGTCTCCCTATAATGTTTACCAAATTACACAGTGATTATCAGCAAGCTTCCTCGGAAATCAAGAAAATACAGAACCGCAAACATAAACAATACATCAAAATTGAGGTATAGTAATTTAACGCAACAATTTTTCAGGCACATGTGGGACATACTATATGACGTCCCAGTCGACCAGATTAATCTGAGAGGTCACAATATGATTAAAGAGATAAAATAGAAAGGGCTTTTTCTAAGTTTTGTTTTTTTTCACTTCCACTTCACAAGCAAAAAATAAAAAAGCTACGCCAGCCAGGACTGGTTTTAATTCTATAAAATATTACCTCTGTTAAAGGATTGGTCTGGTGATATTCTGTAAGTTATTCTCTTATTAAAAATGAATTCAACCAACATCTAAGAACAAGTGTGTGTGTGTGACGGGATGACGCGTTCCTTCATCACCATGTTTTAATGGTGTTTTTAAAGACTGACTTCAGTATGAACCAATGGGCTCGGAGCTGAGAGCCAGACAGGAAGTCAGAAAGTATTGAGACACACCAACATATTGTTGGTTTGAGTCTGCGCATTAGATGTTGGACATGAGAAAGAAATATAGAATAACACCAGATTTATAATAATAATAATAATGCATTCTATTTTTTAAGGCACTCTTCATTCAAGAATCTCAGAGTGCCAGATTTATCTTTCAAAACGCACTTATTTCATGTACTTTGTTTTGCCTGCAGTAGTGTTTATAAGCGATCACATTAGGCAGGTTGTGGTTACGAAAGAAACATTCAGGCAAACGTGACGGTTCAGTGTTGAATCAACAGCTGCTAGTTTACCACAATACAGACGTAGTAAGCTTTGATTCACAGCACGTGTTCTTGAATCAGAGAAGCAATATTCAAATTCATCAGAATACACGTAAAATGAAATTAAAGACCGACCTTAATATGTATGTTTGTTAGTTTTTAAGTGTATCTTGTTCATATAATATTATAATAAATCTTGAGGAATTTGTGATTTGTGGATGGGGTAATTCAACTTGTTCCCCGTACAGTTGCTAGTTTCCGCAGTTTTCCTTGAATGAGTGTCGGTGTATTAAAATATTAATATTGGTGCTCCAACGCGACGCTTCTGATGATCTGCCCCATTAACAGATCGCCGATGCTGTTCCTCCCCAATCAAGATGCAGCTCGTCCGGTGTGGTTTACCGGGAGGCGGTGTTGTAGTTGTAGACCATCTGGCCGTCGGGGCGGGCTGGTCGACCCGCGGGGACAAACCGCTCCGACAAACTGAAAGGTCCAACAAAAGAAGGCGGAGAGGGGAGGAACACAATGATCCTTTCTTTATTGGACTCCTGATTGAAATATATAGTTCAGTGAAAAGTGCAATAAATACTCAAAATAAATGTGCAATAACAATCAAAGATCCCTTGAAATGAAATGGAATATACGTTAAAAGTCACAATAATATGGGAAGTATAGCAATTACTGTAGCAGATAGTATTAATAACAACAACAACTATATAGAATTAACTGTATTCATAGAGCTAGTCACATCCGGACATTTGGACCGTGGTTGGCTAGACGGGGACTTTGAATTGGAACTACTCGGGCTGCGACTTATGACATTTCACAAGTCCACGAGAACAGACAAGAACGCATTTTGAGAAACGACCATGGTCTCCACCCTCCACTTCAGGCCTTGGATCCTACACCAAGAGGACCAGACAAAGGCCTACAAGGAGTCTCCACCCTCCATGTGAGGCCTCAGCTTCTCCACAAAGAAGTATGGACCAATTATGGACTTGTGTACTTTGGAGTTTGGACTTGGCAGCTGATCGTCGATCAGTCTGAGATCCAGACTGAGAGAGGCCGGCTGTGTGAAGCTCATCTAATGAAGACCTCCATCCCTCATCTAGCGGAGCTGATCAACATCCGGTCCAGCAGGCTGCTGCTCAGGCAGGTGGAGGAGGTCTGTACTTCTCTGCCAGATGTCCTCAGAGCGTTTGTTGGGGACCCCACATTATCTGACCAATGGGACGATGAGTGTGAGTATGTCTTCCCACCCCTGGTTGTCTGTCCTGCTGTGGGACAGTGGACGGATGAAGAGGACATCCTGCTGTCTCGAAAGACACCCCCCCATTGGGGGACTTTGAGACTCTGGGGAGGAAAGCAGCGTACCAGGTCAGTGTGAAGGTCTCTAACTTGCATTCTCTGGCAGGGGTGAGGGTGTCGAGGTGGACCGAGTTTTTTGGCAGGGGATCCCCCCCAAGGGGCCTGTTGGCGGTCCCTGTACAAACCCCCTGTAGACAAGACCTCCAGTGGAGGTACATGGGGCTATAGCTACCAACAGGTATCTGGTGCACCTCGATCCTGGCTCAGGAGACGACGGTCCATTCTGTTCTCAAGAAGAAACCATCCACCATCTGTTTGTTGAGTGTTCCAGATTAGTGAGATTCTTCAGCCTGCCTGCAGGCGTAGTTTCAGGGCTTAGGAGAGCACTCTTCTCTCCGTCTTTTTATCCATGGTGCAAACTACTCTGCTAACAAAAAACTATACACACACACTAATGGTCTTCCTTTCAGGACTGGAAAAACTAGCAATTTGGAAAACAAGGAAAAACGGTGTGTGGGGTGAAGGGTCAGGAGACCCTTTTTTATTATTATTATTTTTTATAAATATTATTTGTAAAAATTACAGTGTTCGCTGTTATATATATATATTACGGTGTTTAACAGTGGCAAATTGTATTTTTTGTAAATAATAATGCGAAAAACAAAAGTAACCACAAGTGTCAGCTGATTGTAGTGGAGTAAACGAGAATAATCCAATAAAGTGATGGTGCATAACTGTATTTCAGTGATTTACAGGTGTTTTTTTAGCGTGGACACCACCGTCCACATCTCCTACAATACTGAGCCTCAAAAGTTTGTCCCTTTCCTGTTTCAACACAAAGCCAGCTGCGTCAAGAAACAGTTCCCCCAGTTCCACCAGGTGGAGCTCTGACACCAGACATCTCCATCGCACCCCCCCACTCCCAGGGGCCGGACCAATAACTCAGGCTGAAGAAAAAGGAGGAGAAAAAAAACGCTCATAAAAAGTTAATGTAATATTCATCTGTCCTGATGCAGGTGTTGGACATCCATAAGGAGTGTGTGAGTTACAGACTGCTAATGGCTGGAGGGGTAAACAGCGGAGCAGCCAAGCCATAAAAAAAAAAAACAGAGTGATGTCAAAACACAGCGCCGTGACGAGGGCGGAGGCTGGCGGCCAAACCTGGAGGACCTGGCTGCCCTCCGCTTGGCAACAGAGGCCTGTTGAGGGGGATGATAAAAGGCCTGTATCTGCACTGTATAAATCAGTTACTACGGGGATGTGGATAAGGAGGGCGGAGGGGCGATTTTACGCTCCATCTTCTGACCAGCTGCTGGGAGTTTGTGTCTGGTGGTGGTGGTGGTGGTCACCTCGAACAGGACCCGGCCACCTCGTCGGGATGCAGCGGTTGATGGATAAACTGGGCCCTGACGGTTGACACCACATCTCACACGTATCCCCGTCTTTCTCTTCGCTGGCCGGCCCGCCGTGCTCCCTCAGCCTCCTAAAATACGAGCTGTTTGCTTTGCCCCTGCAAGCGCCTATAATGACGTGTTGTTTTTAGCCAAATCACTTCCAGCGATCAGTTACACAGCTTGCAGCATATCCCCACTCTCCCTCCTCCTCCTCTCCTCCCTCACACACACACACACACACACAGAAATATGTCTTTTTCCTCTCCGCACGCTACGGCTGTCAGGGGGGATTTGAGAGCCCGGCTAAAGGAGGCTGGAGGAACACTGGAGCTCTGAGTCACACCATCCGCCCGCCTGCCTGCCTGCATGTCTGCCTGTGTCTATGGCTGACCGACTGGTCACGCCCCCGCCTGGACTTCTAGGATCCGTTCCGACCCGTACGAGTCCTGAAGTTCAGACAGGACAGCTTTGATGGTGAAAAAAAACAAAACGATATCGCGTCTACGAGATGTTGAGTGGCGGCTGATCTAAATACGGTCGAAGCCTGAGTCATTAACCTCCACCACGATTGCTATTCAGGAATTAATTTCATGAATTTTGAAGATGCGACCTCAGGCCCTGAGAACTTATGGCCAAGCTGCTGATCTCTTGTCACAGGTTGTGTACGTCTACAGGTTCTGACCAGTTGAAGCACATTGTGGCTCTTCCTCCTCAGATGGTTTTAGTTGAATATTTTAAGAATCATCCGATTATTCACATGAAAAAGGACAGAATAGACTGAAAGCATTAATTATGCGCAATTTAAGTGTGTTTTTCATAATCTGTCCGATTTGTTAACTGACTGACACATGACAAATCCTGAGCAAATCATCAACTGTCTGAATGACTAATAATTTATTCAACTTAAAATGCAAACATTGACTTTGTTTTCATGTAGAAATTCAGTTAAAGTTAAAGAAAAGAAGAAGATATATAGACATAAACATCATTGGACTGTCAATAAATTACAGGAATGTGATGTTTGTGATAGCGTACACGTGAGTGCTGGGTGAGTTTTTCCTTTGATAGACAAATGCATTTTAACGTTTCTACTATTCTATGTATTTTGAATGTTTGTCAGTTGAAGCTAGTGGTTCCAAAGCTAATGATTTATTACAGATTATATAAGTAATGATACTTAACAAATATAATAAAACCCTGTACTTAATTTTAGAAAAGAAAGGCTCAAGAAGTGAGTGGCACTGAAGTGTTTATGGAATGATTTAAACCTTTCTATAGGAACACTGGCTCTCATCTAGAGCTGCATATCAAATCGTAACTCAGGTGTCAACCGAAAAGCTCCCGTCACAGCCAGAAGTTAATCACACTGTAGCTGAGGAAATATAATTCATCCAGCCAGCTGAGTGATGCTTATTTATCACGCTTTGAATACAATCTTTTTTAAGCCCGGCAGGTCTGGACCCCAGAAACGAAGGCCGATAACGCTGCTGATATTTGTGATTATGAAACATGCAAATCAACCTGTCTGCCCCCTTATGTGTGTTGTGACACGCCGGCAAAATGAGGCGAGGGCGGTTGGGGCTCGCTGAGACAAGGGGCCCGGTGTTCCCACAAATGCCAGTTTGGCCCCAGAGGAGCGGCTGCAGGAGGCGGCGGGGACACGTCCCATCCCGCAGAGAACATTCCTTGGTAGTGAACAGGAAAGGGAATCAGGCCTTTTTACCTCCTTTTGCGTGACCCTTTGCCCCCCCCCCCCTTTACGTCTGTTTCTTCCAGGGCCCCCGCTTTGATCTCACCCTGCTGTCACCACTCAGGTTACAACTAACCAACACGCCGGTAAAGAACCAGGTCGCGCCCCCCGCCACCTCCATCCTCCCGGCGTATCTCCACGTCTCACCTGATGGCGGTTGCGTTCGGCCTCTCCTTTTACCTTCATGTATTTCGTACCTCGCTTCTCTCCCCGGCGCCCCGCCACATCCTGACGGCCCCTCGAAGCGCTCAATGAGCCTCCTGTTGGCGTGTTCACAGTCGCACACTGTCCGTCTTCCACGACGCTCCCTCTCTATTGGACAGCGCTCGTTACCCGACCAAAGACAATTAACACTTGTGGGAAATCCGCCCATCTGTTCGTACAGTGAAAATAATTTAAATCAGAGCAGATGAATAACATTCAACTAAAACGTCCCTGGGTTCATGTCATCCCGTCTTTGTCTCCCTTCATTTCCTTTTTTGTGTCTATATTATCAACAGTCCAATTTGAAAATAAAACAAAAACATTTTTTATTAAACTGTACTGTAACTTTACTAAATTAGCATCAATAAAAACAATGAAAATATAAGACTGAATATATATATATATATATATCTGTATATTTATATATGTATAGAAATAAATATATAGATATTTATATATAGTCTTATAAACAATTGAAAAAATAAGAATTAAGAAGCTTGAATACATTTTTGATTGTTAAAATAGCCTGTCATCAATATATCCAGATTGATATTAGAGAGATTTAAAAAAATCTGATTAAGATGTATTGAAAAATATATATTTTTAAATAAAACACGTGAACATTTCATTAAGTTTCTTGGACAGGAAGAGCAGAGCGACAGCTGCCCTCTTTCTATACACGGACGGTGCATTGGTCGCAGCGATACTGGTCACAAATTAATAATTTGTCTTGAGGTATTCATGTAAAACCCACATTTTTTATTTGCTTCGGAAAAAACGAATCCTCATAGCATATCGATGGTATAAAAGCTCATTCCGATATTCATACAAATAACTGTGATTGTACAATACCACGTCCATATGAAAAAAAGGCCCCATTCACACCATGTTTCACACATAGTTTAAAATAAGCGGCGGTGCTGGCTTTGATTATTATGTTAACCTGGATCACTCAAGAGTACAGCGGCCAAATTAAAACAGTCTCACAGACGGCTTTCAGTATATTTAAAAGGTATCGATTACAAAGCTGAGAGAGAGAGACAGAAGGAGAGCAATAAAGAAATGAGTGAAGGGAAGTCAGATTGGGATTTCTCTCTCGTTGGACTGACTGTGTCGTGGCTTCTGCCGCTCAGTCAGCCAAATTAAACATTCCTGCTGCCGAGGGGGCAGAGAAAAGACACGAGCTTTGTCGCACGCAAGGAGAAGTTTGATAATAAATAACACAACTTACTCACAATACATTCTCTATTTCCTCAACTATTCATCATCTCAGCGGCGTATCGAATTAGCTGCCGCTCGATAATGGGAGCAGAAACGGACTCGCAGTCCATCTAAGTGATAACAGAGCTGATTTCTAATTCCCGGGCTTCAGTTTCATGCTTCGCTGTGGAATGTCAGCGGCGTATTGGGACTAAAGTAGCAGATATATTGGAGCCACTGAAGAGAGAGAGAGAGAGAGAAACACAGAGACAGATGGACGGCCGGAGAGTGTTTGTTCTCAAAGCTGGAGTACTGCTGTTCAGGGTGGAGCGCTGCCTTATGGGATTGGTGAGGCCTGTTGACTCAGGCCCGGCCTGGTTCAATAACACAGATCAGCGAATAGTGATTCAGAAAAACAATACGAGAGGGCAGAGCACTGGCTGGCGGACGAGCCGACTGAAGGTAAACACTCGCAGTTTAGTGTTTCCTCTCTGACACAGGCGGCGCTTTTGGACAAAGACAACCTGCCCCGCTGACCGACATTTTTTTTTTTTTTGTTGCAGGACTGGGCTCCGATAGCCGGGCTCAGTACTGCATCCAGTGCTCGGTTCGCTAAATATCCATCTTCCAAGGGTCACAAATGTCTTCTTCTTTCTTTTTCATTAGCGAAGAGCAGCGTAAAAAACATGCAGGGAGCAGGATTCCCCACTTTTTTTTGTTAATTATTTATTAGAAAAAGAAGCAAGCAGCACCCCTCTCCAACATCACATGTGTTTGGCCTCGCATATGTTTTGTATTGGCCCAGTATTGTTATTTACTCAAACTCTTTCCTACTTTGTATTGCAACTGATGCACAGAAGTTGTGATTTGTGATATTGGGTGATACAAATGAATAGAATCACGACCCCACCTCCGTTTGAACTCCTGTTCTCTTTCCGATTGGTCGGGGGGAAATCTCTGCACTCGCATGCTGCCGTGTTTTCACGTTAACATGCTTACTAAACCAGACCATCTTGCCCCATCAATCTGGATATCGCTTTCTTGACAGGCTCCATGACTAGCAGATGGATTTAATAATAGTTTAAGGGATAGAATTCATGCTAAGACCACATGTCTCCTAATCACACAGTGCTGGTCCTTTTTTTCTTCTTCTGACAAATGAAGTACCCAACAGACAAAGACGGGTGTTGTTTGGCCAGAACCAAACTGGCAGTTAATGTAAACCAAACTAAATGGGTGTAAAAGCAGAATTAGTTATATTTCAATTCATCCCCTTAAAAATGTCGACGCTAGACGATTTGAAATGATCACGATTCTCTAACGGGATTTGAAACTCGATTCAGTTTGAATGAAGTGCTGCTGTGGCTCCATACCTGCTCATGTATCCAGTCTGTCCCAGCTCTCCGTCCTGGAAGTCGGTGTAGAACTCGGGACTGATGGCACCGTCTGCTGAGATGAGCCCATCTGGGTGAAACAACACAAACGACACTCATTATTAATGAGTCGGTCCTCTCATCTCACCCTCGAGATGCAAAAAGGCCGATGGGCGTCCGTACCGGCGCTGTAGAAGAGATCGGGTCTCTCCAGGATGTCTCTGTCCCCGATGAAGGGTTCCCCGTCCTCCCCGTACAGGAAGGGCTCTCCCGCCTCATCCATTGGTCGGTTCTCCACCATATCCAGCCACTGACAATTGTACAAGCGGAACTTCTCATTCTGGATCTTCTTGCCCCACTCCTCGTCATATTCCTGAAGCCATGTTGGAGGGCAGAGGGGTTTGGGTGGAGAGAGACAAAATAAAACCACAGAAATGTCTCCATGAATTTTGGTTATAAATGCTGCCTATTCATTTGTATTTTGAGCACTTGACACTCTATTTTAGAATTGTTGTTCAATGACACACGACTGCAGACTGAAGGATTGTTCTGTTCTGGGAATAAACCTTTTATGCCTTTTTCTTTTGCAGCGTTTACTGATTTATTGGAACGAGAGCCTCCGTCTCCAATCAATTTTAATTTTAAGTGGCAGCGGGGCATGAACGCATTGCCTCCAGTAGTAGAGTGAGTTATTGCCGTGCCAAGGCGTATTTGGAAAATATGTTTCCATCAGTCTTTAATTGCATCTTGTCATTCTCAACGCAACAGCTTTGACACCCGAGCCGAGCATCACAACGTCCCTTTCCATTCTTTGCATTTCCACGACGGCTTTTTTCTTAATGCACAATTTAGAAAATATTTGGAATGTCAGAGACAGACGTTGTGTCAGAGTCAGCGTTAATCTCGGAGGAGAGGGTTCACTTTATTGGCACACATTTAAAACTCTGACTCTTATTCACAACAGACCAGACTACAAGATCAATAGCTCCGTACCATGTGACTGTGACTGTTTGCGTGCACAGCTCGTGTGGAAGACGACCGCAGAGCTCTGTTTTCTTTTTCTCTGTGGGGGCTGAAGGGGCAGCGATAAAGAGATTAATCACTCAGAGGCAAAGCAGAGGGCCATGGGCACTGACAGCCGGGCCCGAGGCCCCGGACTCAAACGGGCCTATTGACCGTCGCCAAAACCCCCACCCGTAGGTGACAGTGACACATTTTGTCGGCGTGCTGATACATCACAGGCTGAAATAGCACCTTGGCTCAGGTTTTCACTGAGCAAATATGCTCTTTTATTTGCTTAATATGACTAATCAGTTGTTACCATGAGCTCATTCGCAGCAGGGGGGAGGAAAGTTATGCCTCTGGAAACGTGGCCCGGCTCGGAATACATCACAGTGAATTAAGCCTCTGTCCCACTTGGAGCATCTACAAAGTTCCCACTCCCTGTGCGCGCGCGCGCGCGTGTGTGTGTGTGTGTGTGTGTGTGTGTGTGTGTGTGCGTGTGTGTGTGCTTGTACATGGAGCAGAGCCACAATGATCAAAGGCGATCATCTCAGGACTGCACAGTTATGGCGTGTGCTGCCAAAAGGATCGCAGCCGAGCAGTAATGATAGTGTGTGTGTGTGTGTGTGTGTGTGTGTGTGTGTGTGTGTCTACAGCTCTGCTTTCTCTCTCACCTCTGCTGTCCAGCCGCTGAGACACTCCAGAGCCCACTGGCTGCCTTTCATGTGGTTCCCAGCTTAATAGGTCTCACTGATAATTTCAATGAAACACTTCCTTTGCCCCGCTACACTGCCTGGCTGTAATCTACAGCTAATTATGCTGATCTGAGGTCTGGCAGCGATCACGCACTGACTGGGAGCTGACCACACCTGTCAGTCACGAGGTGATTCAGGAGTTCATCAGTTTGTTAATCGCTGATGTCAAATGTGGCACATCAGGGGAGGGTGAGCGTGTTCGACTGGAAAAGGTCAAAACGTTTCATGTTTCATGTCGGAAAAGAGCTGTAGAAGACAACCAACTGGAAGAGCGGTTTTAATCTGAATAGAATGTAAAAATCTATGTTTTTATCTTACATTTCAGTCCATACCTTCAATCTTGTCTTTTTTTCTTCTTCTTTCCCCTCTGTATACATTATACTTCTATTAAAACAACTATTCCAATAAATAAAGAAAAAAAGAAAAGAAAACTTGCAACCTTGGAGATCAGTTAAATACATTGTATGTATGAGACATCGTCAGTTACTCACAGCGATGATATCCAGAGTGTTGTTGCAGACTTTGCGGATCTCGGCGTTGTTGTCGTGCATCAAGTCCATGAGGTACGCAGGCGCTTCTGAGATTAGGACTCAAGGAAAAAACATTTCATCCAGTCTGGGACGTGTCAAAGCTGAATCAATGACTTTGTCTGTCCCTAATCAATCGCAGGGGGAACGATGGGGATGCGGTGGTTCTGTGGGAAGGAACAACCGCATCCCACTCGGCCATTTGAAGACAAAGGAGACCGGAGACAGGTGCCCTGCGGCTGAAGGAACCACTGTCTACATTTCCTGTGATGAAGTGAACACTTTCCTCTCACAGCAGTGCCTAAATCAGATATTCGCTGTTATATTCTTCACAAACATCAATCAGAACGTGCTGACAGAGAGCATATTTGTAATTTGACACAAGCCGCCATCGACCACAACTGTGTACAATTACAGGCAGCTTAAAATACCCAGAGGGTTAAAAAGAAAAAAGAAAAAGAGGAGTTAAAAGAGGTTGCTATGGAGATGCAGATGGGACAAAACAGTTAAGATACAGGGCAGAAATGTCTACGATACAAAGGATACGAGTGTCTTTGACGATGACGTCCCTGGTAGCTTTGTGAAAGACCATCTGGTAGAAGACGAAGACAATCTGACACACAAACTCATCGTCCTCCTGTTGGGCTGCGATGGAAACAAGCATAAAGAGCAACTTAAATAAGCATTAGTATTAAATAACATGTCAACATTTTTTTCTCTTTTGATAATTGTTATGTGACTTGCACACGGTGGCACCGCGCCCAGGTTAGAATCAATGTGACAAAGACTTTCATTTCAGGGTCGTGGAATATGAAGCAATGTCACAGATTGTATTTGAAAAATTACAAATATGTCTCCTGTTGTAATTAACATAATCAATATACATATTGTTTTCTAACAACATTTTTTTTAATCTATTTTAGATTGTTCACATTTCTTTTTAAGAAGAAATGTTATCGCAGTTTAATCAAGGCCAGTTATGGTGGTTTATTTAAGTAAGGTAAGCCTTGTTTGGATAGAAGAGCTTTTAAAGGAGCATGCCAGCAATTTAGTATTGTTGGCAACTGTAAATTGAGGGACTTGGAAGACAGATAAAAAAAAAAAAAGCTGAATATCTGTGTCGAAGAAGGCGAGATATTCTGACTTTTAGTCCCTAGAATAACAAAATATTGAAATAAAAGAATACGACACGGTACGTTTCATAATCCTTTGGAGAGCTGTAGGATTTGGTTCTTACCGTTAAGCAGCTCAATAAGAGCAGGAATTATCCCAGACTTTGCCAACATGGCTGCACACGAGTCGTCCATGGACACGGTGCCGATCATGATCACCACCTCCAGAATGAGGTCATCCTCAGCAGAACCTGACATCAGGGAGAAGTGCAAGTTAAGTGGATCACCGGCCAAGGAACCTCATTGAGCCTCTGAAACATCTGGCCTCCGCTGTATCAGAACACCACGGTCTAGAAAACTATGCCTGGGGAATAAAAGGTTATAAATAAAATGTCTGTTTTCCATTTGTGTAAGAGGACATCTATTTACTTTTAAAGGATCCCAAAAGGCTCATTTTCAGATCAATAAATGACTCATGGTGGTGGAAGTTGCTGAGGATCGCTCAGATCTCTTTGTGAAATCATTCAATTCTCAGACTGTTGGAAATATAACAAATGTGGCTATAGCACCCGATATTAAAACGCATTATATGCTAATAAAAAAAATAGTCCCAGTTAAAGAAGGGCCCAACAATAATACTATATAAATAACGACGCAGCATACTACATATTGACACACAGCAACACCTCTCGACCCAACCCGTGTCCCAGATCAGGTCTTCGTCATGATGTTTATGGTTAAATAATAATAATACATTATACATTCATGTTACGTTCTAACTTTCCTGCCGTTGTTTATTATTTTCTATCCTACAATGCAAATAATACTTAAATATCTAGCACGAGACTTTTTAGTTCTGCCTCAATGAAGACAGAAACTGAGGGTGAAGAGGTCACTGGTCATCAAAGGTTAAGATTAGGCCCAGACCATAATGAGGGTCCTCTGTCCTCATATCATCCATGACCAGTGACACTTCACTGATAGTGTGATGCAGGAGGAGTATTTAGAGGTTAAGACAGGGCACGGGAGAGACCTGGCTTCTGGTTTTAAAGGGAGATAGATGAGAGAACCGAGGCAGGGTTCTCCTGGTATGCAGGTTACTGTGCGCCCTGCAAGAGATATCACAAAAACCCTCACACACACACACACACACACACACACACACACACACACACACACACACACACACACACACACACACACACACACACACACACACACACACACACACACACACACACACACACACACACACACACACACACACACACACACACACACACACACACACACACACACACACACACACACACACACACACCTGGTTTGAGTCTCTCTTTCAGGTAGGGCACCAGGTTGTACTCCTTGAGGACCAGCGCCCAGTCGAGGTCGGCGATGGTCAGATTGGCCAGCGTGCCCAGACACTCGATCACAAACTCCTCCGCCTCCTCCTCCACCTTACTGATCTGAGATGCCAGGTCACCGACATGTTCCTACCCGCAGACAGACAAACCAAGATCAGTGAGCGTTTGTAAACGAGGGCTGACATCGACGACCCCCCCCCAAAGAAACTGAAGGGAAATAAAAACTGCAGATTGACTTGTGTGCTCTCTTCATATTAAGGATGATTGGACACCCTCAGTCAATGTACTGGAAAGGTCAAACCAAAAGTATGGCAGATTGTCATGGATCTCGTATTGTTATTCTTTTTCTTCTTGAATTAAAACATTTTGAGATTTTGTCATACTTTGGTGAATCTAAAAAAGTAACTGACTAAAATGTGATGCTTTTGATTAAAACATTCATTGCTTTGAGGTCATAATTCAACTCGTGAAACATCTGATGAATACGATCCACCATTAGACTTCAAGACTTAACCTTGATTTCCATTTTAGAACACAGGATGAGTTCAAAGGACAACGTACTGACCAGAAAGAGGCTCTTAGTGGATCCGTTGTGCTGAGAAAGGTTTCTGATCATCTTCGTCACCAGAACATCCTTCAGCTTCACAGCCCGCTTCATCAGCATCTTCAGACCGTTGCCTTGGGCAACAAGGTGGAAAAGATCATTTTAGAACATAACGACATAAGAGTGGGATGAAATGCGTTTTTTCACATGTTGAGTTTATCTGTTCTTTGGAGCTCCGACCTTCACAGATGACCTTGGCGTTACTCTTGTTAGCAGCCAGGTTGATGCAGAGCGAGATGAGCTCAACGTCCATCTTCTCCCCGCAGTCAAACACCATCTTCATTAGCTGTCAATCCCAGGTACCACATGTCGGTTAACCTCTTAATTGATCCATCATTGAGATTCAAGACTAAACACACAAAAGTAGTTGCGTGCCCGTCGTGTTACACGGCTATATATCCGTGTTGCAGTGCATTTATGTAATTTGCTGGAAGTATTTATTTTCTGATGCGAGCTAAAAAGGAGCAGATGAGGGACATGTCTTCATGTTGTGTGTTTCTGGTAATGACACATCATTTTGTTAATTTAATGTTGGGTTTGAGCCCTGGAGAAGAAAGGATGTAAAAAAATGTAAATACGTTTTTGAGTTCAAGAGAGAAAGACTGATTGGAGATAAAGGCAAGCGTCATTCCTAACTTCTCAAAGACCCACCTCCCTCCCTCCCTCCCTCTGTCTGTCTGTCTGTCTGTCTCTCCTGCACTGATTTAACATTAAACAGGAAAAGCTTTGAGCAGAGGAGGGGCGGGGAGTGGGGGGCAGAGGTGCACTGCTTCCCTGTGAGGAGTCAGGAGTCAAAGAAAGGCTGGGCCGGGCCTGGGTTAGGTATCACATACCAGGGGCCCCGGACCCCAAATCAGCCCCGTCTAGACTCTCTGGCACCTGCCTCTGCTTATTTACCACAGACAGCCACCGGAGCCCAACGCCACGCTGCAGTCCAACCAACGCAGCCCCCCCCCCCCCCCCCCAAACCTCCACCTTCATTCCTCTCCTCCCTCACCCCTGGCATCCCTGCTCTGGAAACCCCACATCCAGCACCAAACGGTGACCCCATTAAAATCTGCAGAAGGGGAAAGGGGCAGGTCAGCTACTAGCCTGGGAAAGTGATAAAAGAGAGGGGTCTTAGAAGTACAAACTAGGGACACCAATGTGGGAAATGGGGTGAGGCAGCTTGTTAAAGATGGTAAATGTAAATATTATATGGGCCAAAAAATATAATTTAAATCAAACACTGACACGGAGACTATGTGGGACACAAAGCTGGCTAAATTGCAAAAATAACATTTGCAAAGTGTGAATGTGACGCTCAATGATGGGGTTTGTGCAAAATATGTGCACGCACACATCAACACATATAAAAAAGGAAAACGATTAAATCTCGTCTTCTTAGTACAAAGCAACGAACTGTTGATCACAGTAAACATCTGGTGAGCAAAGAGATCACGAAGGAAAAGAACACACACACAAATGTAAATATTTCAATTATATCATCTTTCTTTTACATTTTTATGGGGGCAATTCTGGTGGAAGAAAATGACTCCTTTCAACCCAATTTTAAAAATGTTCACATAGTTAGAATCAGCCTTAAAACACACGTGTGATATGTGTGCAAGTGTAGAATGCAACCCCTCGTGTTATTAAATAACCCAAATAAAGTGAGTCGTCGTCTTGATTACTGTCAAACAGCCTCTGACCCCGATTGAGATGGCATGCGTCCTGTTGTACGGTTTTCAAAAACACAAGACTATGGATTTTGATATTTATCCGCTCCTGATTAGTGGGACAAAAAGCTAGAAGAGGGTAGCAGAGGGGAGAGTGAGCGGGCCTCGGGCGGGGTCGGAGGTCACATCCTGGTCATGCTGCTCGCCAGCCTCCTTTCTACCACGCAGATCTGCTGCCGACGTGACCTTCTGAACAAACAGCCGACTCCTCCGGCCACATCTGGCCGGCATTTACACCCAATCCCAACAAACAAACACAACGCACATTTAGCTAATCGCCGATGATGAGAGGAGCGACTGACCGGGTGGACTCAATCAGGAGGAAGTGGATTTCTGATCGAAAGTTGAAAGAAACAAGCCTGAGAGAGGGGGCGGGGGAGGGGGAGGTGTTTGAAATTAGGCGGCAAACTTGATTTTCGTAATCACGAAGAAATTCGGTCTCTGCACTGGCGTCCCAGCTCAGTCGCGGTGATTAAGAGTCGAATATGTGGAGAGGATACAGATAAAGGACGAGAGGGCGAGAGGATGTTTTCAGGAAAGAGGAGGAAAAGAAGGAAAAACAGAGATGTCATCACAGCGAGAGCGAAGACTGAGCAGCAGTCCTCTGGTGGTTTATGGTTCCAGATGTGGCGTCCCCCCCCCCCCCCGCTCTGTTTCCCATGCATTAACTCCCGGGTGCCGTTGGCTGCTGATGCCAATGTGTCTGTCTTGGTCTGCTGGCGTTGTACATTGGCCAGTCTTACCTGCGGTATGCAGCCTGTGTCGGCAAACATGGACTTGAATCTGTCGTCCATGCTGATGTGGTACAGAATGCACATGCAGAGCTGTCTCTGGGCCTCGTCAGCTGCAACATAAACAGGAGGAGGAGGGAAGTCAATGGATGAATGACTGGTTGTGCCGTAACGCTTCGCGGGATGCCAATGACCACATCTAGGAGAGCGGTGTGTTTTTTGAAAGTATTAATGAGCTGAATGGCCTTTTTAACAGCGATTCCTGTTGAAGGTCAAATTGCAGAATCTGCGTCAGTCGACTGCAGTTTCTCAGTGTCGCGTCTCCCGGGAAGCTCTTTGGAGGAAAAACAACATCTAAGCGTTGAATGTGGAACTGCAGCACGCTGCAGACTGAAAAAGGCGAGCGTTCCATGCTACATAAATCGACAAAAAGAAATCTAGATATTTTCTTACAGATTTTAATATATCCAGATTTGTGTCCCAACACAATGGAAGTGAATGGAATTGTTGTTCACAGCATTCGGGGATAAGTCTGACAATATCATATACATTCTTACCGTCAACAAATTACATATGCAGACCGACAGTGAATGTGTCTACTAACAAGTGATATATCGTCTTCCTCTGTGCCATAGTTGTCCAAAACTATTGAAAATGTATGAATGGGTCACACTGTTGCACTGGATTACATGTTCTTACTTTACCATGAACACTAGTTTATTTTTGACTTAATTCCACATACACCGTCCTGCTGCACCAAATGTGGATTAATCCTCCGGTTTGAGTAAGCATTTTTTTTTTAATTTCTTTAATGATATTATATAATTGTGAAATGTTTCTAAAGATGAAATCTTCAGTAGGAACCAATGGGATTGGAGCTGAGGGCCACAGACAGGAAGCCAGACAGTAATGAGACACTGACTAACATGCTGTTGGTTCCGCTCACATTTGTTGACAATAAGAAACGTGTAAAATGAGGCCAGCCTTGAAATAAAGAATAAAACAAATTCTCCAGAAACAGTGACCCAGTTACTAGTCGGGATACTCCACAGACCTCATTGTGAACAGTTTACATAGGGACCATTTCTTTGGTGGAAAGCAGTTCCAATGAAAACTGTGGACAGATGGGTCTGTGGATTATCCGGGTAACCGGGACACTGTTTGTGGAAAGACACGTTTCAATGCTGAATTCTTTTTAAAGCTGCATTAATAATTTGTCTGCTACTTAGAGGCAGTCGAAAAGGCTGAAAAGCTCAAAAAGCTATTCATGGCATTGTGGTCTATCCACAGATCCAAGAGACAGATCTCTCAAAACCATGTACAACCAAGACTATCTGCTTGGTTAGATACTGCCTGAGGTTAAGAAACAAAATATGTGTCTTTCTTGTAATTTGGGTGAACTGACCCTTTAGTATTTGTCCCAATAAAACAAGTACATTCCCAGTCACT
This sequence comes from Cyclopterus lumpus, assembly GCF_009769545.1. Lineage (NCBI taxonomy): Eukaryota > Metazoa > Chordata > Actinopteri > Perciformes > Cyclopteridae > Cyclopterus > Cyclopterus lumpus. The sequence goes on along the minus strand of NC_046969.1, from coordinate 8,631,835 downwards.
ACACTTTTGTGAGCTTATCAAGCCTCGGGAGCAGCATGGAGGAGATAAAGACAGAATGGATTGAGTGTTAGACTGTCAGTGAGCCCCGGACCTTTATGAGTTTGACCTCTGACCAGAGCTGGGCGGCTGGAGGCCTGGAGGAGGAGCCAGCCAGGAGGGATTAATAGAGTTCAGACCAGAGTTTGACCCGGGAACTTTTCATTAAGAGAAGTGTTAAGAGAGAGGCTCCTCACTGGACCAGAACCACCGACAGACCTCCTGTAATGCCCACCAGCCTCCAAATCCCCATCCAGGTCCAGTTAAAACTGGTCCCAGCCGTGTTCGGTCACTGGCCGTACTGGGGAGCCTTATCGCTCAAGTATTAGATCCAGATGTGCTCAGTGACGCCCTGGAATCACAGGAGGGAGAGACGCCTTCGAACTTTAATTGGCAAAACAGGAGGAAGCATCAATTTTACTGCCTTTAATAAGTTAAAGCTACGCCGCTCGCTGCTCTGGACCTTCCAGCGCAGCGAGCGATTGGCTAGAACATGTGCTTCTCATTAGCGATCCTTTACCAAGCATGCACACGCGTACGTGCACGCACGCACACACACACACACACACTCTCACACACACACGCACGCACCGGTAAACACATGCACAGGCAATAAGCTCCTGCAGACCTCGCAGACTCCCTCACTTTACTGGTAGGAACATGGAGGATCCTTTATGGGGGATGAGAGAGATCCCATTAAATGTTCAAAACACTGGTGGGGTTGGGGCAAGAAAGAGGAGAAAAAATAAAAGGTGAGGGGGAGCTGTTAAGAATTAACTAGACTGTTCAGGGGCAGTTAGTGGGCAGGCTAAATTCCAATTACACCCCAGCCTGATTTAAAACCGCCTAACCTTCGTAAAATTACACCCGCACACATTAAGAGGCGTCTGGGTTTGCTTTGCCGACAGCACCGCGCCGCTGTTATTGTATTTTCTGGATAAATAAGCAAGCTGGGTTTGGTCTTTGGAGACATCACGCACCACTTAACAGGGTAAAATGCTTTTAAAGAGGTCCCCACCCCCACTCGAGTATCCTAGTTTGTTTTTGCAATGTAATGCCAGTCAACATGCTGTTGGGGTGAGAGGCAGTGCTGGAAATGAGGCTGCAACCTATGAATGTCTTTTATTATTATTATTACATCGGAGGGTTATTATTTTTGGAGAAACAACATGTCCACGGTGACATTTTTTAATTATCTGTGTCATGCGTCCAACAGTCCAAACCCAAAGACTCGGTTCACGACAAGGTTAAGCAGACAAAGAGGCAATGCGTTTCAAGAGCTGGAACCAGAGAATGTTTGAATAAACTTCACTTTTATTCTGATGAGGGATTTTAGGGAGAAGAGAGAAATAAATATTTCTGTTTTGTTATTTTGGACACACAGGTGCAAACAGTGCTTTTGGTCCCTGCCCACAGTCCACAGTGTCATGACTGTTGGGTTTTAAGGCCCTCATATCGTCCAAGAGGGAAATGTGTTCAGAGGTGGATGTGTCCTAAAGTCTAACTCGACTTGGGCAGATTCACATCACGCTGACCCTCTCAATGGGTCAAAGAGGTTATTGTCATAGTTTCCAGTCAAGTGACATCTTCAAATGTCTTGTTTTGCTCAACCAAAAGATGTTAAATTTACTGTGAAATAAAAATGTTTGGCACAATGTTTGGCATTTTTGCTCGATGCATGATTTGAACAATTAACGGATTTTCAAAATGATCGAATAACTTCTGATTGACTTGCTGGGTAACGCAAAGGAAAAGAAAAGAAAGAATGTGCAGCTGACAAAGATGGATCTTCTACTTCCTGTTGAGTTCAGGTGGTGGTGGGATGGTTCGAGTGGGAGGTGACGATGACAAGGGAAGTCCCCCCCCCCACACACACACACACTTTCATCTTATCATCAGGATTCATGACCTCGGGTCAGGTCTGGATGGAGAGAGTGGAGGCTGACAGGCCCCGCCCCCTCGCTGTCTTCTCTCTTTATAGATAAGACCTTGAGAGTCCTCACGCAGAGTGCGTCAATTGAGAAGAGGAGAGTCGGCCGTGAAAGCATATGATTAATGACACGTCGGCTCACATGCAGAGCGCATTAAACCCATGCGCAAACATACAAATACAGGCAAACTCAACAGTGTCAAGGCTGTGAGCAGGCGTAATATTTCAGTGTTAACTTATATTATGTGTGCGCCTCGCTTCCTGTATGAGCAACCCCCGCCCCCCCCCCCCCCGCCCACCCTTCCCTTCCCAAAAAAACAGCCCTCTCTAAATCTCTGAAGACCTCTCCACCTCTCTGGCCTGCTCCTGCAAAAACAACATTAGTGCAGAGGCTCTGGCATGTTATTCTAACAAATATATTATATTAATTATGCGGCGTTACCCGAGCCTCCCCCCCGAGAGGCTTCAAAAGGCCCGTCAGAGATGCCTCCGACTGTGTCACGCGACCGCGAGGAGGAGACGCACCGTTCGCACGCTCTCAGGAAGTCGCCGCTCTAATGGTCACTGGAGGCCCGGGTGCTGCGTAAAAGCTGCACCTGCACGTACGGCCTCAGTTATAACAAATTTTAAAGGCTCCATCGACGGCATGGGGTGGATGACACGTGTCTGAATACAACCTCGGTCATAAACACACAATGAGCCGTTATAAACACATCCACTATGCACCAACGCCAAACAGTCGGGAGCACACAATCAGCACGCAGTCGGATTACCGAGCAGTGAGGAGACTTTGGGAAGGAGTTCCGCGTGGACCATCTGGCTGCGCAGCGACGTGTCGAAGGAGAGGTTGAGCAGGAGGCGCAGGGTGGTGCTCAGGAGCTCCTCGTGATCGCAGGGAACCAGCCGAGACAGCTTCTCCACGGCCAACGTTTCAGCCTGCAGACAAAACAACAAACTTCCAGGTTCTGCTCCCGAAGCACACAGACATCTGTAATATTACAACAACAACAACAACAACAACACATCCAGCTCTACAACATAACCTCACTTAACACTATGTGGTACATGATGGTAGTATTCTGCTACTACTTTTGTTTTTGACAACTCAGCACATTTAGCTGATGATACTTCTGTACTTTTAATAAACTTTGAATGTAGTATTTTTAAATTGTGTTAAAGTACTTCTTCCAATACATAGTGTATATATGTACAACACAGGTGTCACGTGATTCGCAATATATTAGATTGTAATTCATGGCAACTCATTTTATTTTTCCGTTTTTTTATTAAATCATTATCAAGATAAAGTAAAACAATGGGATACTTTTGTCAGAGGTTAATAGATAATAATGAATACTTTATGTACTTAAACATTTTTTTTTTAAAGACATAAGCAGAATTATTTTTATTAAATGATCAGACAAAATGTAATGATTACTTTCTGTACTGGATTACATTATTTGAACCACTCTGGAAAACCTCATCATCATTATAATAACTCTGAATTGTCTCCGACATGATAGTTACTGAACATCTTCATAAACAACTAACATCTTGCCTTTTCCATTAGTTTAAGTCCCAGTGTCCAGCTCGGAGAAGGTTCACAGGACCTACAGGCAGGTGGAGGTGTTGAGCTGACGACGCGGAGCACAAACTCATGACTTTAGGGGGTCGCCGATGTGCCAGCATGTCCCCAGCATGGCAGCGTTTTGGACTACAAGCCGCCACTGAGAGTGTCAGAGTGACGGAGCGGCGCTCGTCAGCCCGGTCCTGCCTGTTAACGTGTCGGCCTCCCCTCGCCTGTGGTCTCCCCCGCAGTCAGATATCACGGTGACGCAACCTGCTCCCAGTTAAAAAAGCCACTCGCTGCTACTGTGTGCAAAACCAGCTCCAGTCGCACCATCACAAACCAGACCACAAGCAGCATAATCAACTGCAGCCCGTGTCAATTACTACTGACATTCCCCTTTCATTAGTGACAGGGGGGAAAAATATCAGACTGAGTTGAAATCTTATGTTTCTTCTTTTTTTTTTAGTAAATAAAACCTGACGACACACAGCATCATTAAGTGATTACATCTTCTTTTTCTTTAAAAAAAAAAAAATCAATTAAACACCAATGTCCGTAAATGGAATCATTTTCCCTTGAGTAAACTGATATACTCAACCAAGTCAGAGTGTTGAAACCACTATTATTCCTGCTGGACACACGGTTGAGTGGGTCTAAACTCCCTGAAGGCTTCGTTAATCTGAATCAAAGATACACTGAAGGGGAACAAGGAGATAAAACCAGTTCCTAACAGGGTCTGGCTTTGATAAAGAACCACAAACTGAGTGAGATTGGAACCAGGTGGGGCTGGATTAGGAGAAAGTCGGCGCCTGTACGAGCGCTGAGGGACACGTGGCCAAAAGTGGACCTTCTAAGCATTTATTAAATTGAAATTTGATAAGCGTGGTTTCAACTGGCGTTTCTACAGCGGAGGAGCCATTTGTCAACATGACTTCGGGAGTGTTTTACAGAACAAATGAAGAAGGATTGTTTCCTCAAAATTTCACTGATGGAGTTTAAATATCTCAAAACAACCTTGTTAAAGAGCACATTCATTAGATGTAATTTAGGAGATTGACTATACTAGTTGAAAAAAACTTAAAACAACACACAGACGCCATGGATTTCAAACAATGAATAGTTTGGCGGAGCTTCTCCAACAAACACTTCATTCAATCTAAAAGGTGTTGACGCAAGAATGGTTTTACATACAACTTAATTGCAGGATTATTGTCTTATTTTCCTTCACAAATCCATGATTAGTGGGGGACATGGAGAGGAACGCAGGCTGCATGGGGAACATGCCGCTACGGTGCCTCTCAAAAGTATCCACCACCTTTGCTGTTTTTCCCATTTTGTTGCATTACACCCTTGAATTTAAGTGGATTGTTATTTTTATTTTATGTCGTGGACATCAAATGTAAATAAAATGTAGTGAAATGGAAGAAAAAGAAAAAAAGGTTGAAAATGAAAAGTGGTACGTACAAATCGATCTATTTTTTTTAAAACTTGGACTCTGTCTCACCATGTCATTCTTGTTCTCCAGGAAGATGGAGAGCTTCTTGAGGAAAGAGACCACCACCAGCAGCAGCTCCTCGTCGTCCCGGTCCAGGATCTTCACCAGCGTGTGGACGATGTTTTTGTTCCTCATCTTCAGCTCTGTGCGGGGGTCTTCAGCCAGGTTCAGCAGCAGACACAGAGCAACTACGGGGTCAAACACGCCAGAGACATAAGGATCCGCCTGGCAAACACACGTTCTTTCTGGAACGGTCCTTTAGCTGTAACGTACTGTTGTTTTGGCTTTTTGTAAATGGAGCTTTTCTTGTTTCTTTTGGGGCAAACAGATATGTAAATTATCTTAATGAATAATCACTTAATTGTTTAGTGTATAAAAACCACGGAGCAGAGTCAAATTTCTGATGTCTTGTTTTATCTGAACAAGGATCCGAACCTCAAGGATATTTATATTAAAATGATTAAGACTAAAGGAGCAAACCCTCTCATTGGAGACGCATAACTTCCCCAATAACTGCTCAACAAATCTAATTTGTTGTTCATTCTATCAACTTCAGTCAGTATTTCTGATACAATCCTAGCAGTTGAAAACGTTGTGCCTAACAGTTTTGATTCAGAAGTACTTAGAACGTTTCGTATAAAGAGTGCTGTATAACTGTGTCACATATAGAGTATTTATTGCAGCTATACGATGCTAACGCTTTCGTACCAGTGACACCAACACTTAAATGTCTGCGTAATTACATTTAACATACAGTATTCTAGATGTCAGACGCACAACTTTGTTCAAGCATTCCCAAAATTCAGCCAAACATATCTGATATCTCTGGAAACTTTGTCGATTTGCCAACTGGCAGCACTGGGTGGTTAAACAAAAAGGACTTAGAGACTCAGTGAGCAGACTGGGAGCACGGCAAAGTCAATCAAGCGGACTTAGAGGAGGACTACGCTGACCCTCAAGACTCCAGTATCTGCTGGTGACAGCCTGGTGGACACGTCAGGCCACATAGACCTGACGTCATCGTGGGGTAAAAGGTGTCCAGTTACCTCTGAGGAGCTGCTCCTGCTTGGTCAGAAGGCTCTGGTACTTTCTGAAAGACTTCTCATGTTCCTTCCTCAGATTTGGGTTCTCAGAGAATTCTTCATGTGAGACCAGTCAAGGAAATCTAATTTACACAGAAAACAATACAACTAAACCGTGATAACCAAGCTGCTGTACGTATTAGAATATCCAGTTGCATGACTCTCAGAAAAAGGATATAGGCCTTCCTCTTCTTCTGCAGTTCGTCTTGCCAAAGGTCGTACCTCTTCAGCTCATGCTCTATGATATTCATACAAAGGGCCCCAATCTTGAAATGTGTGACAAGGCCATGGAACTGGGAGAAACTAGATGAGAAAAGTATAGGCAAAGAGAGAGAGAAAGAGAAAGAAAAAGACTTCCATTCATCCAAAAGTGTCAGGGATTCCAGCTGGGAGCTGTCATTAAAATGACCCAATCCGTCACCCCTAAAGTAGTTTACAAAGTAAACTGTCAAAGTCAAAACACATGCAGTCAAACAGTATGTCCTGGTCCGACTTATAATCAGTCCGACTTGAACCGTTTCACAATCCAAACAGCATAACATGGAGATGGACACGAGCCAAGAGCGACGATCGGTTTTCAGACGTTCACGTCCTCTCGCTGCCTAAATCAGCTCTGACAGACGTTTATGTATTATTCTAGCGAGGGCTAATTTTAGGGTTTCCTAACCCCCAGTTGGAGAGTGAAACTTCAGTACTAGGTACCCTGCCAAAGGTGGATGACTACTGTAAGTAAGGGGGAGAGCAGTGAAAGGAGAAGAGAGCAGAGTCAGTGGAGGTCAATGCAGTTACAGCTGAAATTTAAAAAAAAACTGCTCACGAGGAAGGCAACCACACGGCCGGTCAAACGTTATGACTTCCTCAATCTGCTAAACTGGCTTCGTGCCTCAAATGCAAAAGGCCGTATTTCCTTAATGCAATATCGATATCAAGGTATGTGTTTAAAAATAGTTTGATTTGATTATTCCATATCGCCCAGCCCTAGTTTAGTTAGCCCATGTCGACGTGTCCTTGAGCGAGACACTTAACCCTGAATTGTGTGAATGTAAGTCGCTTTGGATAAAAAAAAGATTGAAGACCTTATGTCACTAAAACTTTGGAACGAAGGGACAGCCAGACACTTGTGGGCCTCTGCATATGTGTTGCCGGTTTACCTGGAGAAGCAGAAGAAGACATAGATGATGGTCGTTGCCAGGTCCACACTCTGCTTCCAGTCCTCCCTCAAAACTCTGGCCAGGGCTCCAAGGACCGTCTCTGCAGACACACAAACACACGTTTATAAAGACAAACATGCAAAAACACACACAATGAAGAACCACAGATGTACAAAACTGAATGCAAAACGTCTGTGTGTGGAATTCAACCAGAGTCGGACTGAACAGTGCAGCCGGAGGTGAGTTTAAAGAAGCGTGGGGGAATGCGATGAGGTCGGAGGCTCCTGAGGATTTTGTGCTACGGGGGTTTCTCGGCGCAAAAATGACGCGCTGTCCCAGGGCTCGTCTCCTCTTTCCACATCGACCCCAGGCCTCTCGGTTCACACGAACACTCGGCTCTTATGAACAGCGGACCGGCTGATGCTGCGCGGCAGACGGAGTGAGCGTACGACGCATCGTGACAGATACAAATGGAGCCGTGCCGTCTCACCGAGGCTGCGGAGGGTGACGGCTCCGTGCTGTTGCGGAAGAAACAGCGCGGTTGTCACGGAAGGGAGCAGAAGTGAAGCCGAGATTTGTTTTTCTTTGAGAAAGTTAACGGGTTCTACACTCGAGCGATATTCCTTCTATCAAAACTCCCCGTTCATCCAAATCTGGCTTTTTGCTTGAGAGTTTGGAATACGAGTGAAGTTTGCACTTTTGAACTTTAACGACTGGCTCCAAAAGATTATTTACAGAAAATTAATACAGCCCTGAATAATTGAGCATGAAAAGTTCATCCTTGACCTTGATCCTGATCTTCCAACGCAGATGGAGTTTGCTCGGTTACCACGGAGATGTTGTCATACCGTCATATCATGACAGGGATAACCATCTTCCCTCCGTATACGACCACCTGCGCAAACTCCATCCGCAGAGGAAGATGGTGCTGAAGGCTCCAAAAAATATATATAAAAATAAAAAGCTCATAAATAGTCTAGGGTTCAAGAGGTGTAACATTCTACATAACCATCAGGTAACACTGCAGGGTAGGATTAATTAGTACCGACACTGAAATATACCTGTTTGTCGCCTTAATGTTAAGCCAACTAAACAAATTGTCCACAATTAGGCTACATTTGGATTTAAGTTTTGAATTATGTTGTTAAAGAAAGAAAACAGAACTATGAAGCTGGTTAGACTTGTGATGCCAAGTTGTGTGACTCAGTACCATAAAGGTATTGAGGTTTTATTGATACCCAGACGCTTTTTTTCATTGAAAAGAAAATGAGCAGCTGAGTCACAGTATCATGGTCTTTAAAAAATAAAAAGCACTTCATTATCTGAAAAAGGATATAGCTGGACACATTTTTTAACCAGGATTTGTACCATGACTTGAGAAAAGGCACATGTACTGTATATCAATAGAGGTAAGTAAAATGAATGCATTGGTGCTGGATGTCAGCATGTTGTTGGATTTCTACTGTGTATGTCTGAATTAATAGAAACAGAATAGAGATAACAAAGAAGTGTGTTTTCTTCCCCTGAAGCAGAACAAAGTCTTTCCTCATTGAACAGAGCGAGGTACCGTTCTGTATGAGCTCCTCCAGGTTGTCCGGGTTGCGAGCCAGCTGGAAGATGAGCGTGGCTCCTCTGATCTTCTCCTGGATGTCCTCGTACAGCAGCTCCACATACTCATCGATGGCGTCGATGCGCGCCACCTTGTCCTGAAGGAAATAAAGTTCAGCCTCAGGACTGCCAGATGTCCCCAGAACCACCCACACCCACACCCCCACACACACACACCTACCTCCACTCCTGCGCAAGGTGCGAAGTCTCGAGGTGAGATGCGCTTCTTCTCTTGGTCGTCTGTGAAAGGCAATATTCAGCATCACGAAAAGGCCTCTTGGGACTTCTACTCTGAGGAACAGTAACCCTCACTAAGAACATGTGAGTAGTCATGAAGAAACTCAATACCATTGGATTGTTTGCGGTTTTGCAAATAGAAGAGCAGCTGCTCCACCTCGCGGAGTTTGGACGAGTGAATCAGCTGACATTCCTCCACGATCTTCCGAGCTAAAGAGGACGTGTCTGTGTGGGCGTTGAGGCTTTTCAGGCGAATGCTGAAGGACAAACATATACATTACAGCTTTGGAGAGAAACATTGAGCACCTGGTTCTCAGATGTGAGGTATACAATTAAATCAGAATACATCGTAATTTCTCTCAAAGAAAAATGAACTGTAAGCTAGGTTGTACATAGTTAAAATAAACTCAGTAAGAGTGAATCCTGAATGTGCTGACAGTGCTTTTTTTCCTCACATTTTCTGACACTCTTTGCGTTCTCCAACCATCGGGTTCCCCAGCTCTCCCAAGACAGTTGCCTCCACCTCATACTGAACCACGAGGGCTCTCTCAGTGGGGTGGACCTCAACAGTGCATCCCTTCACTCTTCTGCGGGTCATCCAGAGACAAAGTAAGCATTGGCTCCAGATGAAACATGTAGTAGAATAGTAAGATGTACTAAATACTTCTCCTGGTTTGATTCACTTCAGTTAGCCTAAATGAGATCCGTGTGTATATATTGTGAAATGTAAACTAATTAAGAAAACAATCACTACAAATATTACAACCACATTTATTATTATTACCAACAGGAGCTGTATAGCAGCAGGGCATGTGTATACAGGAGTATATGGGCAGGTGATGGAGAAATGGTGTAATCCTATTTACGATTTGAAAAAGGTTTCATGGAAGGAAATTAAATGATGTGTGAATGAATTTCACATTTTAATATATGTACCGTTTGTGTAATGTGTAAAACCTAAGAATCAATGTTTTTTTGATTGATTAAAGTTACGTCACGGTCCACCGTATTTTCTTGACGTAACATCCCCGTTACACACCCAAGTCGGATATGTGGTTAATATGTTGGTACCGGTACTACTGTTGGCTTCTTTATGCTGCCCGTACTCACACAACACACCCATTCATGAACATGTGTAACGGAGTAGCTGTTAGTGCCCTTTTAAACCAACCGGCAGAGCGACCTGCTCGCTAACGGTAACGTCACGCACGTCACCTCGCTAGCTACCGATGGCAGCCGTTACCTTTTCAGATACCGCGGATCTCCTGCCTGCAAACTGTCCATGTTAGAAGAGAAAGAAAGTTCACATTAAAAGTGTCTGCGTCTCAAACGGGGCCAGCTAAAGCTGATGAAGACACGGCGGATGTTTTCTTTTTTTTTTTTTATCTCTGCAGCTTGTTGCTAGGGCGGCGACTCAGCCAGCTCCCAGCATGCAATGTTGTTTTAACTAAAGCAAGGTAGCGCTGCTGCCACCTGTCGGCACGGAGGACGAGTTTAATGGAAACCAGCAGGACAGGGAGTTTAGGCAAAGCTTTGCATAATGTGTATTAGCTTCAAGTACATTTACTCAAGTACCAAACTTAAGTAGAAAATTAAAGAACTAGTCTTTATGTGAGTCCTTTCTTTTAATACCACTTCTCCTGCTAAAGTTAGGCTTCTCACCTGGAAATAGTGTTTTTTTTATCGTTACTCTCTTCTGCATTTATCTGACAGCAGTCAGTTCACTCATTATGTTTGGTAACGTCATACAAAACATACGAGAGGTTTTAAAATATGTTTTTGTTGCAAATTAAACTAAGCAAGCGTTACCCAACAGTTTAAGTAAAGATCCGGGTAAAAAAATATTATCCTAACATTTGTCAGGCCCTTTTTCCCCAGCAGCCACGACATGGCTGGGTGTCATTTATATATTTAGCCTTTGTTCCATTTAGATGTAGCATGGCCCTCGTATACGTAGAATGGGCCCTAATTAACTTCAGCAATTAGCTACACCACTGTAAAAATACACTGTTACAAGTAAAAGTCCAGCAATAAAAACGTCACTTGACTAAAAGTATACGAGTAGAATCAGACAACTTTACTGTTTCTTGTGACTGTTCCGAATTATTAGGCTGCTTATGAATTAATGTAAAAGCAGGATTTCACTGTTGTAGTTGGTTGAGGTCGACCTCAGTTTTAACTATTAACTAAGGATTATTTTTTATTATAGATTAATCTGCAGATTTTTTTCCCATTAATCAATTGTTTGTGAAAATAGTGAAACATGACGTGACAATTACCCAGTGACACCTATACAATGTTTGTTTTGTCCATTATGACAAATACATTATTAGAGCCTTTTCACAGCAGTGATTGTGACATGTCACAGCAGGGTAAAGTGTAACACATTTAGTAGTTTTACTTAAGTTAAAGGATCTGAATGCTTCCTCCACCTCTGCCTGCTCTGAAGCTGAACAGTAGCAGCAGGCTTAAAGGGTATTTTCATGAAAATCCTGTTGTGGTATTTCACTCAAAAACAAACATGTAATCCTTATGGTGGCTGGAAGAAAATTACTATTGACTTAAGATTACTTAAGTCAATAGGACACATCATGTGGGAACCATGAATGCATGAAACACCTCGAGCCAACAGAAGCCACCAGGGTGGGTTGGGGTTCCATAACCGTGAACAAGACCGTAGGTAAGGTCAGCTAGGAATATGTGAACTTCGGATGTGGAATTTGTAAAACGTATTGCTTCACATTAACCACGGTAAGTGTTTTCTAATACACTCTATTGTTAAATGAACTCTTGACAGAAGACAGAATAAGGCCGATCACTACAAACGGTTCAACAGAAATAACACTTTATTTGTTCTGCACTTGCAAATGTGTTTACTTGTTTTATTGAAATAATCCTTTGGAGATCTCTCAATAAGATACAATGTTTTTCATTGTATCTCCATTGTATATCTAGTTTATTCAAGTTACAAGTGAGATTCTAAACAAATGGCAAGTTAAGTAATACTGTAACATGTAAATCTGCTGCCCTGAATGTATTCGCTTGTCTCAGCACCAGTGACAGCTGATGTCACTGCACTAAATTTAGTCTGTGGCTCGTGATGGATATATTGGAATATTATTTGTGTATAGGGGTCAAAAATATACAGTTTTGTATTTCCTGCTGACTGAACTGATTTATGGTGCTACAGGGACCACATAGAGGTTGTGTATCACTGTTTGACAGTATAAGATTTGCATGCAGTTTTTTGAGTTGCCTTATCCCGACAACTGGAGCCATTGTGGTTTAAACAAAGCTGCAAAGCTCTCCAATGTATATGATAAGTCAAGAATGGGAACTCCAAACAGCTACGTACACCCCTTAACTATTTCAAGGCGTCAACCCAGAAGAGGTCAGTAAGAGTGGCGCATATATAGCGGGTGAGACTCAGAAGGGTAGAGACCGCATAACTGAGGCAGTCAGGCGAAGCTTCAACCCTTCACAGGTTGTTGAGAGCTTAATAAGTAAAAAAAATAAAGTCTGCAGCAAATAGACTCTTCATTTACCTGACACTCTGAATCGGTCACATTGTACAAGCGATTGGGAAAGGTGTGTTGGATTTACGTCAGATTATCACATAAATAAGACTCTGCAGCAACATGTAAATCATTCACCTTACAAATTATGAATGACTGCAATTGCGTCAAAGGAGCAACTGCACAACTCATTTTAAATTCCAAATGTTCTTAATGACTCATTACTTTTTACTATACCAACTGTTAACCCAGTTTAAAAACACGTAATTGGTGTTTAATTTGGCTTAAGGAATTGAAACACAAAGACTTTGGATTTGTTGGTTACGAGTTGAGATTTGACTTTTTTGTCCCACCTCACCATAATTTTGAAGAAAGGTAGCTTAGCTACTTATCAGTTTTTGCTTGGGTCACAGACGGGTGTATAACTTACCAAGTAAATACAGTATTTGTGTGTGTCTGCAGTGGATAATATATTAAGCCAAACCTTTATCCAAGTGGGTGTTTGAGTCTTTGAGAAATCTGGGGCAGCCACTGTGACTAAGTGGCACAGAGCTTTTCTTAATTTTGTATTTCTCTCTCTTTTTTTAAGAACCCAGATGCCTTCATCCTACATTATTAATATATGCTGCTGAAAGTGCAGGCTGTAATCCAGTCACCTCCGTGTCTTCCAGAGACAGCCGCCTCGCCCTTCCCCCCTAAGGCCTCCTTACTCCTCCAAAGTCCGTGCCCCCTAGCAGGTGATATGTAAATCTGGCTGCCGTCCTGAGGACTGCCCCCTGAAAAAGATATCTGCCGATCACTTGAACGCTGGTGGAGACATGTTTATAACTCAGCTGGACAGATATAGCAGCAGCTGGAGTAACAGCAGCGTGGCCACACAACAGAGTGTTACTCTCCTCTACCATCGCTCAGACAAACACCGACACCGCCGCTCTGTGAGGTGCACAGACAGACAAAATGGAGATTTCACTGCAAGACACGACTGACAGCTCATCGCCCAACTTGGCGTACAAGGGCGCTCACCAGGCGTTCAAGGACCGCTGGAAAGAGACGGACGAGACCATGTGCCGCCACAGCATGTCCTTCCACCTGCAACACTCGCTGAGGAGTGAGTTCTTCGCCAGCTACCTGTACCTGCTGGAGAAAACTCCCGTGGGTAAGAAGAAGGGCCACTCAAAGATCCAATCACACACAGTTGAGAGGTCAACCTTTACTTGACCCTCGACTCCATTCAGGATTTTGGCAAACATGAAGAAGCATGCCGGAGGTTTCGGTTGAGTACAAATCACTTCATATTTCTTTCCCAAAGTGTACCATATACAACAAAACATTTTTGTTTCCCATTGGTTTTTCATTTGTTCCCATTCATGAAAAATAACGTGGCAAAATTAGCTTCGTTAAAGTCACATATTTATCACAAGGTAATGCATTTGAAATTGCCCATTCATTGGAAGACCAGTCATGATATTCACTATGATTGACCCCCTGTTTAAAGTTGATTTACATATATTGTTAATAATTAAAAGCAATGACTACGTGGAAGATGGGGGTGTGTGTAAGTTGAGTGATGGTGAGTGTATAGTGTTAATACCAAACAGGATAAAACACACAATACACAGGGAATTATTAAGAGCTTTGGGGTTTGTCTTTGGAATAGCCAACCAATAATAGCCTCACTAAGTAACTAGTAAAGTAAAGTAAATATAATCTTACATCATTATACATACATTTTGCAGACACACATCAAAAGAGGTCTCCACCTCTTGTAGGGTTTATCTGCTTTTGAAATAGAATAATATCTAAAAAGAGTGTTTGCAGAGATATATGCATATCTTTAAAATGCAAATATGCAAGTGTATGTGAATTCGTCCCAAGTGGAAGCGGTTTATCTGACTTTAAGTGGCTACCTTTTTAATTTGTTCACAAACAGAAATATGAAAACCACAGTTTGTCGATTTTGGTGGAGTTAACATGCTGGAACTATTTCTTGATAAAACAACAATGTATACATCCACCCAGCACATGTATGTTTATTCTATAGTGCTCTATCAGATACGGTCAGGGAACACAGACGTTGGTTACTGCACAGACAGAATGAGACTGGCTATTTGTCAACAAATAGTCCCCTCACTTGACTCACTGTTTCAGTGTCAAAGGCAAAATAATGCAGCCGGTAACGAGCTGGAATTAACAGGCATTAAAATAGCCATTATTGATGAAAAAAACTTCGTCGACTTCGTCAACTTAGCGTCCTATTGGTCGTAGTCGACAAAGATCTCTTTAGTCGATTATTCTGTGAGCTTTTTTAAATATTTCATTACTTTTTTCCAAGAAACTTATGTCTCTGGTTACCTCAATATTTAAAGTGATGCTTTTGTGTGATTCTTTGTGGACAAACTCAGTTATACAGATCTGTCAATTAAATCAATTAATTGATTCGTCGAGTGTTAGTTGACTTTTCTTTTTCCGAGGACAGCCCTGATTGCAACAGCAACTGCTCTTTGTTGTATAAGGTCTAATCTAATCCTCTGCAGGGTGTGTATTAGTCCATCAGACCACAATCTGCAGAAAGAGGAGATCCTGCTGGACATTCTGGCTGAAAGACCCCTTATGTTCTTACCACTAACTTGATACAAAGACCTTTAATGGCATGGCATGTCAGGCATGAAGGCATTATCTCATGTCAGTCAGTGCTATATACATGACAGCCAGAGAGATGCAGTCAGATTATTTACCAACCGCTGTGACCATTTAACAGTAAATGGACTGAATTAAATATTTATTTAGTCCTTTTATTTATGTCTCAATATAGAAAATGTCAAGCAAAAGGAGTACACTTAAAATAAGTATACTGTACACTGGATGGAAAGGTATCACTAGAGTTAAATTAAGGCCTCAAATATTGGAAATAAATATAAATCTTCAGACCATGTACTGTTTAACCAGATGTCTCATTCTGTTTCATTGAAGGGTAACTTCTAATGAGCAGGTCCACTTTAAAGTTGCGAGATAGAAGAACACAGGGAGCACCGGACTGACACTTCCTTGGCAGAAGTGCATGTCATCATGTCGTCTTCCCCCCCTTCTTGGTCTTGCTCGATGTTTCTATAATTACCCTTCTTCTGAAAGCCTTCCCGAGGGGTCTCATGACATGTAACTGACAGCTTTAGATGCTCCGAACCGGATAAAATCTAACAAAGATCTCAAAGCCAAGTGGGCAGTTGACAGAAAAGAGTCCCGACGTTGTCTGTTTCTACAACTTGTTTTTAGTGTGACTTCCTGGAGCAGTTCGATCCCTTTCTTGGCATCTTGTTACTGGCATGGAGGAGGGAGTCCAGTTGGAAACAAATCCCCCCTCTTAATGTTTCACTTTGGTGTCATGAATTCTGCCACTGGAGATCCTCGACAAGTGGACTGACATTCTCCCATCAACTCCCATCACCGCGCACCCCCTCGTCGCCAGGAACGTGTCATCTAAGCCTTCAGAAATGTTGAGCTCATTCTGCAGGATTTATTTCAGCTCAGCAGAACTGAGGCAGTGACTGGTTGTGATTGTCTCAGGAGCCAGTTAATGTCACAGTATGCCATTTATATCATATGATAAGTGTTTTAGTACAACACATAATTAAACACAGAAACAGTATTTACCATGATCTGCTGTGGTACTGGATACAGAAGGGTCACATATTAACGTTTTGCTAATTGATAACCCACAAAGCGTGTGAATGCACAACATTGGAACTAAATCAACCAGCTTGTTTTTTTGATATCCTGTAACAGCTGAGCCGAGTGTAAGCAGCATGTCCTTATTTAAAGTCGTCTCGTAATCAAATCATTCTACGTTTCCTTTGAGATTGTGAACAGCGTTCCTCTCCACACAGAGCAGTCTAATGTCATGACATGGGTTGAAAATAATTCCTTAAACTGTAGTCAAATCTAATCTTAGATTTGGTAATCATCCAGTATTGCATGCAGTTGATGTTAATTTGTCCCAAACCGTTAATGACTGTCAGTAACCATACAGGAACCAACATTTTCTTTTCAGCTGCTTTTTTCTTCCAGACCAACCTTTACCCTTTTTTTCCCCTTAATTTCCCATATTACAAATATTTAGTTGTGAATCCTGGAGATAAATTGATTCAGACTTGCATGCAACTTTGCCTCAGTTTTTGCAGTCCAGCTTGAATTCATAATTACACCACCTGTTGCCATCTTGGTTTTTGACTGTCGCCATCTTGGTTTTTGCAACCAGAAGTGACATGAGTGGGTGGAGCTAAATTCAACGGAAGGCTGAATAACACATTGTTAGGCCTTGTTGGTAATGTAGGTGCCTGAAATCTTGTTATTGATGACCTCCAGTAGCTTGACTCTTACTCCAGTGATGTACAGGTGCACCCTAGGACACCGTGACATCACTGCTATAGGTGTGGTTAGCATTACAAGCTTGAAACTTAAAACCTCTTCCAAGGGTAACACCACATCATCCAACAATAAATAAACAGTATTATGAATCTGTCTGTAAAGCTGTTCTCTTATTGTGTGTCCATTTGCCCCAACAGTGAAGCTGTTTGCAGTCACCTGTGAGTTCATTAAAGGAGAGAAACAGTTTTACTACAGAGCTCAGCAGTTCTATGAGGACGTCACAGCCTCGGAGGAAGGCATGCTGGGAGATTTTGCGGAGATATGCAACGTTGATCTGGAGGGTTCCCGGCAGTTTCTGAAGAGGTTTGTGGTGAGTCACGCGATACCAACTTACATTCAGGTTCAGATCCAAACCTCAATCCGGTCTGTAAACTTGATACGGTTTCATTTGAGTAGCTGTTGGTCCATTATTTACACACTTTACTGTGGCTTCTGAGTACAGTCCAACAGTACATATATTTACACTGGTAGAGCTATCCCTGGATATACATGTCAGAATCTATTTTGGGTGAGGAATTCATCTTCCTGACTGTATAAAAAGAAGTCCACCTTGTTTCATGTGTGAGGAGGCTTCAGTGCCGTTTCTAATAGTAGCTCAGACTTGAACTCAGCCTCGTAAACAGCTGAGCCAACAGCTGATAATCAGTCTTTATCCGTGGAGAATAATCAACAATTGTATAAACTGCAATGCAGTGTACAATTGACCTAAGGGGATACATTTTTAAGAATTAGTTTGACATTTTGAGAAATAGGCTTATCCGCTCTCTTGCCGAATGTTAGATGGGGAGATTAAAAAGCATTAAGTAACCTTTAAGTCTTTAAACTTTAAAACTGCAAATGTTTTTTGGGCAGATTAAACAAACAATATATAATACGTTAAAACTAGTGGGCTTTGCAGGTGCTTGAAGGCAGATTGTGTTACCTTTGGACAGAGCTAATCGAGCTGAGAATCCACTTTTATCCCAAAATGTAAAAACCTTCCTTTAAAATATGTCATAATTTTCTACATTTTACCAGTCTTATTCTCAAATGTCTCAACATGTCTTTGTATGTTCATGTGAATGCATGCCAGAGTGGACTAGAGTTTGTTTTTAGATGTTGGAAGAGCTCAAGTGCTAATTCAGGGGAATGGGTTTGGCCAGAGACAGGGTTATTTAGAGGATCAGTTTTACAGGAGCTCTAATTATAAGTGCTAAGATAGGATGCGTTGACATGAACTACAGGCAGTTAAATGGCTGCTTTTCTAGTGCTAATGTCAGCACAACCAGCTCTCAACTACTGGTTCATACAATACAATACAATATAATAATGAAAATATTTCATGTAGAGTTCAAAAGATGTTCATCTTTTCTAAAAGAAAATGTATTAATGTTCACTGGTCAGAGCCAGCGAGAAGCAGCGCTGCCAGATGCTGGAAACCAAATAATCGTAGAAAGAGAACAAGTCGCACCATATTTCAGGACAAGCTTTTCTATATTGAAATCCATACTGCAGTGGTGCCTAAAAAAAAACTCAGTGTGCATTATTATACATGAATCTGTACGGCAGTTCACAATTCATCCATGAGCTCACCAACTTGACTGCAGTGGGCTCCGACTAAAGGCCAGTGTTTATTATTAAGAAATCATATACAAATATCCTAATTTCCGTACACGCGGAAACGTGGCTGCTGTATATCACAGTATATCATCTCAGTGATCCTTTGAAATGTTGCACAGTATTACATAATCGTGTTCAAAGCATTGAACACTGTGCGCTGCATGCCTCTTTAGAGATGAACTGCTTTTCTGAGTTAAAGTGTGAATGTTAGGATTCTCTCTCTCCCACCATCTCTTCTACAAATGTGTGCGCAGAGACACATCCTGCTCCCCTGGCTGTGAACAGCTCCTTTTTAAACCGGACATCTCCATTAAAAACAAGTCGGGGAAGGAAAAGATTTAAAACACATCTAGATTAAACTGAGCTACATACGCACCGGGCAATATGGCAGTAATTCACCAAAACCAGGAAGCCTCCTGTAACAAGCGCACAGCTCCTCGGGGCCCCATCTTTCATACAATCACACACTGGGGCCCCTGATGTGGAGGGGTTGGAGTGAGGTCAGAATACCAAATGAAAAGAAAGAAAAACCAGCATGATTCAAGTGAGGCAACTTTTTGTTCCCTCGTGGTTAAAGTTCATAGTTCCGTTGCCTGGAGGAAATGAGGTTGACTTGTTTGGGCTGTCGGGCTTTTGAGGTACAGAGGCCTGACATCTGGCAACGCAAAGTGTATAAGTATAGATCCCTGACTTATAGATATTGTAATAACATACTGCAGGGAAACTGACATTTAAATGTGCATTTTGTTTTCTCTGAAACATAAATCCCGCTCCATTGCTTTTATGGTTGCTTTACACACGATCTTCAGTTGAGCACCTTTCCTGACTTCATCCTCTCTTCATAAACCTCTAAATAAGGTGGACTTTTGCTACAACTATGAATATTCCACCCACTTTTTCTCCACCCACAGGGTCCCGGTAAGGCCGGCACGCACTGTGCCCTGGACTGTGGATCCGGGATCGGCCGTGTGTCCAAAGGCGTCCTCCTTCCTGTGTTTGAGAAAATGGAGTTGGCGGACATGATGGAGAGCTTCCTGCTACACGCACACGAGGAGTACCTTGGCGACGACGCCGACCGCATCGAGACCTACTACTGCTTCAACTTGCAAGAGTTCACACCTCCAAAAAACAAGTACGACGTCATCTGGATGCAGTGGGTGGCATGTAAGTATGAGAGGGATCTCCGTCTATAGTCTCTTCATGTACTTGCTCTGCAAATCGTCCTATGTGAACTTAATTCCAAGGGATACCGGGCTTCTTTCTTACCGGACTAGCATTATTTTCTGCAGTGGGTCAATTAATGCATGAGGCAGTGTAACTTGCCATTGACTCCATCTACCTGGGCAGGTTTTAGTGTCCACCTGTAGGAAAACTTATGGAAACAAAGATCCCAGCAGGCACACCAGGTGTCTGTGTTGTGATTGGTTGTTGTTGTTTTTTTGCTTCACTCCTAATCCATCTTTCTCTTCAGGCCACCTGACGGACAAGGACCTGATGAACTTCCTGATGCGCTGTAAGAAGAGCCTGCGTCCAAACGGCGTCATCATAATAAAGGACAATATGGCGCGGCAGGGCTGCAAGCTGGATCCCATCGACAGCAGCATCAGCCGCCACCTGGACATCATGAAGTGCATCATCTCCAAGGCCGGCCTGCAGGTCCTGGCTGTGGAGAGGCAGGAAGGCTTCCCTGAGGTCATCATGCCTGTCTGGATGATTGCGATGAAATAGAAGTGACATTATTACTTTTGAAAGATTGTCGTTGCTCCATTTGACAAAAACCTCGGAGCCAATTCCAACCTAAAGCTGAATTCACTTGTGGTTCCTCTCTTGTCAAGGTCTCTAAATTAGTGATCAAGTATCTAAAAACACAGCAAGAAATCCTCACGATGTCATCAGGAGATAAAATGTGGAACGACATTGTGGACGGTCTGATTGGAGACGGAAGCTTTTTTTCTTCCTTTCGCTCAGCCCAGAAATGAATTAAAGCTTTTCCGTGGACATCAACCTTCTTCAGAAGCACTCTATACGTACACAAAGCCAGTCTGTAATTTATTGTCAGCCGCCCACGTCCAGGGTTTGTACCTCGATGACATCAAAGATCAAAGATCTCCACCACGATGGTCATTGGAATAACATGTGGATTCATAGTTTCCCCCTGGACTGAATGATTTGTCTCCGTTTAGACTAAATGTTACAGCACAAGTACAACCTAATTTATCATCAGCCAATAATATATCATGATTATATAAAGCCACAACCTGCAAGCCAAGGTTGTCATGACAGACGGAGACAAGACATCCGTAGGCTACAGTTAATACCAGTGACTGACTGAATCGTCTCAGACCGCAGAATGCAGAGCAGCACATAATCTTACAAAGCAGCCAACTATGGATGGTGCATCTGAATGTTAATAATGACATTATTACAGGGAAAACACCTGATTTTTACAAACAAAACTTCCAACTTAAAATGGAAAGAAAATTCAAAGTTCAGTCGAGGGAAATGTCTGATGCAAATATGAGGGAGCGTGCAATGAGATGGTTTGTGCTGCCTGAGAGAGAGCGCAATGTTGAACTTCCACTTTTGGTGTGAAAGCCATTAACCTGTAATAATCGGGGCCAGTGGAGAAGCTTACTAGCACCCCTACCCCCCACCCTCCCCTCTGCCATGTGACCCTTGTCCTGCAGGTCATTGCAGACCCTTGAGAGTCTCCTAAAGTATTGCTGCTTCATGGAGGTTCGTTTCCACATTGTGCAGCTCCCACGCTGTGCTCTTAGTAGACTCTGGGAATTTTGTACAAATATAAAACCTTCATGGATTATAAATTCGTTACTCACAGAGTAATCATTTACATCGCTTGCCGTTGGAGTCGGGCTCCTGTCAACAGTTATGTAATGGTGGTCTATGGGATTAATGCTTTTTGGACCGCAGGCAGGGCCGTATCCCGCTCTCCTAATACATCCGTGGTGTAGGGGCTCATGAGCTTGTCTGTAGCTTCTTGAACCGAGTAGGAGGGGGGGGGGGGGGCAAACTATGGCTTTAAGAATAAAGCCATAGTTTGCATTTACACGATACCAGTGGGTCTAATGCAATATTCCAATTGGGATGCATGCATCTGCATTTCCCTGATCCAGATAAGACACGGAACACATGTTGATACCAGGCAGAGACAAGATCGAAATTATTAGGCCTTCTTTTAGTACAGCAGTACATAAATAATATCCAGTGCACGTAGTACAGGTTGATCAGCTGTAAATATGACTTTTGGTTGTATGTAAGTACATGTTTTATACTTTTGCTTGTAAACTTTGCAGATTCTTTATTTTTTTTAAATTGATTTCTTCAATGCGATTCTCTCTGTATAATGCATACATGGTGTTGCTTTCCTTCAATTCCACTCTCCAGGACAGCAGCAACACATTTCACTGCATCTTACTCGTGCTTGAATTCAGCTGAAGACGTTTAGCTGCACTGTTAGTTTTTTTAAAATAAATGTTCCAAACTCATAAGCATATGGATGTAGTTTTATGATTTTTGAATGCTCTTTTCATATTGAAGGTTGTTCATCCCATGTTCCAAACAAAAGCTAATAGGATTAGCGATGGGTAATCGCTGCTGGCTATTATAATCAAGGCTGGCACACGAATGCTGACCCATTCCTGCAGTGCCGTCCGTCCACACCCGTGACAGTGACAGCGCAGAGTGGGCTGAAAACACACCAGATAATTGAGATCCTCTCAGGTTGTTATGGTAATTCTCCTAAGTGTTATTACTATTATTTTTTTCAGAGTAACAGTAGAAGCAGCACATTGTTTTGGGCTAATGACTTTCAGCTGGGCCCCCTCAGGCGGATTTGTGGGGGTTGTGGGGTGGAGGGGGGCTTGATTATTTCCTGGTTTTGACAGACAGTGCCGGCTTTCATATCTGCCTTGGCTTCAGTTCAAGCCTGTCAGATGTTGTCTGCATAAAACACACCCAGGAGTCACCTCAAATATTCAGCATTTGCGTGCGTACGGGCTCGACGGGAGTGGTGCGGAGTCGTTCCTCCCTGAGCGTTTTATGAAAGGACAGTTTGTCAATGAGTCAACTGGCACTGAGAGAGCACAAAGTCATCAAAGTGTTATAGGCGCGATGGCGTGAGATTATCTCCACGGCGTGTCCCTCTCGTCAGAATAACTCTTTTGAGATGTGAATGGACCAAACACATTTCCCACATCCCGCATGAATTAAAGATCAAAACGCCCCAGAGTTAAATTTTTACAGTGTTTTTTTTTTTACTCTCCCTCCGCAGCAAATGGCAGCCAAATGTGCTGTCACCTTTTCAGGAGTGGTTAGCGTCGCTGACAGTCAAGGCTATCATTTCTAATACTTCTCAATGTCCTCTGCAGCCGCTCGGCAGCAGTTTGAATATATTAGCTGGAGTAACACTAATTTGTCCAGTCATGTCAGCAGAGCCGAGCTTTTGGGCCTGATTCCAGACGCAGTATTTGTCAGACGTCAGCTCTCAGAGACAGGAGGGACCACAGAGGGACGGGGTGACCAACACTAAGTGGGAGCGCCTCAACTTGCAAAACACGACTTGGAACCGTTGGACCCAAAGCCACAGCTCCAACTACAAGAAAATGATCAAGGTAATGACATTCATCACTGTGGTTTGCTACGAATCCACGGACCCATTTGACATGTGCTCTATACACCAACATCTGTGCGACTCATCATTTTAAACGTTTCTTTTGAAGGAACAAAGACGATTGATAACAAACCATAACTCTTCCATTCATGCATCATTTCTGAAGTTGCTGTGCATTGAGCTCTCCGAGGCCGTAATCTTGACACTGAGGATACCGTAGACATTTCAGCATTCGGCATCACAATGAATCTGCTGTTGAGTGTTTTTTTTTTCTTCATATCTTCTATTGCGAAAGTGCCCTGAAAGAAGTGATAATTTAGTCTCAGTACATATTGAGTTATTATATTTTTACGCAAGCCGACTCTGCTTATTTCTAACTTGGCAGAGTTGTGCTTATTTATATGCTGGGATGATCCCAATAGAAAGAGCGACGGGATGCCTGAACCAAACCAAAAACCATAATACTTTGGAACAAGTGAACCAACAAAGATACTGCATTATTTGTGGGGTGTGTGGGGGTGTGTGCGCCTCACAAATTTGCAGATTCTGGCTTCTCAAAAAACAAAACAATTTAATACAAATTGGCTCTGATGCCACCGTCTGGACCGACTTTGTCAAGCCCCATTACGAGTATATCAACATAATGATCACAACTATTGATATTTCTTTTTCAGAACTTTCTAGTTGTGGGGGTGTAATGAACACTGATGCCTGTAGGGGGTGCTCACAGTTCTTTTCAGCCTTTCAGTCTTATTGTGAAGATGGGACGCACGGAGGGACGGTCACACTGCAGCGTCATGCAGGGATAGTGAACACCCTCAGGAAACAGCACTGGGGGCATTTTCCACAGCAAGAGCCATCGGCCCAGACAGCCTGAAGCTTTCAACCCGAACACACTGATTCTTTGTGGAATCCGCAGTGGAGAGAAACCTCAGTCATGTCTCTGGAGCCGGGATGGTTTCACCGAGGCGGAGGCCGAGACAGAGAGAGGAGTAAGCCTATAACCTCCGTTCCCTTGGAGAATCCACACCAGAGGAATGTGCTTTCTCTTCATCTCCAGTTCTCATAGTAAATCATGTCAATGAAAAGAAAAATAGATTTTTGGGCTGCTTTTTCTGTGGCTGGTCCGCCCGCCCCACACTCTCCCAGCATGTCGCCAAGGGTCTGAGAGAGTGTTGTGTGTTTTTTTTTGTTTCAGTCTTTTGCCTCACTCAGCTCCTCTTAGCTCAGAGGGCATGGATTAGTTACACAGACTTTTAACTGGCCCGCCCCAGAAACATGTAATATATCATGCAGCAATGTGGGTTCGAAGCCTGAATCCGGTTGCTGCTGACTGTAAGGGTTTAATCTGTGAGCCGAGGATAGAGCTTGGTATACCCCGAAGATTTCTAAAAAACTGGGGCCATTGGAAAGAGAAAAACTGTGCAATACCAAGAGGAGGAATAATTTCTCTTCCCAAAAACGATCTTCCCGCTGAGCAGCGTGTGACGGAAAGGCATTGCTCACAACAAGAAGAGAAAAAAAAGGAGGAATTTATCCCCATCTGGAGCCGGAGTGTGCGTGCGTATGTGTGTGATTCACCAGGACTATGATGGAGCAGCGTAGGGCCAGTAGGTTCCTGGCTTCATGTGCAGAGCCAGACCCTGAGGCCCGTACACAATGTTAAAGGCTGGTGTTACATTTTTGCCCTGGATGTGTGAATTTCTGTCTCTCTTCCAAATATATTACATGACACACACAACTCTTCCGTGTGAATGTATATTTATTTTTTGGGTTTCAAATACTGGATCTAATATTGACAAAGGGCTCGAAACTACATGAAATCAAAGTGACGGTTGTCTGGTTTTTATTTGAGATATATCTTTAGATAAATATACAAGAACGGTGTCATTCCTCAACTTTGTTCATGTTGTCCTAACCTTTTGCTTCTTTTCTTTCCTTAAGTTCCTTCCTTCTTCATCTCATTCTCATGCAAAACTGTAGATCTGGGAGAACCTTTCACTGAACCGGGAAAGTCAACTTCACACTTACACACAAAGGCCAAACGTATGCAGATGCACTTGTCCCTTTGCTCTTGGACTTTCTGGTCAGTTTTTTCTATGGCCTCCTGGGTTCCAGTGGGACTTTGGGAGGTGGATGCTAACCTATGGGGCAAACCTATTAGGAAACATCAGAAACACTAGTGAGCTGATAGAGTGCCATTATTACACTGTTTAGGGACAAGAGACCAAGTAAACACACTTGTGTTGTGAGCCTACATGTCATGGCCAGACAGCTTGTTGTTAGGGGCAACCAGCATCTAAAAGAACTCCAATCACATTTGCAGGTATACGTTGACATGCAGTTCAATGTGCTGCAGCTGAGCAGTTGATAATGTATATGTATACATGTTGTAATTAAAATTCAGTTGGACTTTAAGGGTGGGGAAAGATGGAAGGAGAAGCTGACTGTCCTGCACAGGGCCTGACCTCAACCCCATTCAACTAACTCAACCTGTACCGACAACTTTTCTTTTTTTTTCAAGCAGGACCACATTCAAACATAAACCACGTGGTTATTACTGTAAGCATGATGACTTCACTTTGCATAGTACTTATTTGAACCAAAACCATGATCCCCCCCCCCCCCCCACCCCCCACCCCCTAAGACTTAACTAAGCCTTAACCATTAAACTGTCAAATCCTAAAACAGATGTATTTTACGGCAGGGATTCGTAACGGCATATGACATACGTCATCTTGCTGTTGTTGATCCTCAAGGATGTGGACTATCAATGTAGGCGTTTAATTTTTTTGAGGATTTGTTGTTCCAAAGTCTGGTGGAAAGCTTGAAACCAGAGGGGAGGATGCTGCTATAGCAGCACATTAATGGACATGACGTCACGATCACACTACACAAGTGGAATGTCTCGGGTGTCCAAATACTTTTGTCCACGTGTTCTCCTGTAAACAAACACACAGCATATCCCCGCTGGTAACAAACACCCCAGATGATGGCATCCATGTGTGTGTGTGTGTGTGCGTGTGTGTGTGTGTGTGTGTGTGTGTGTGTGTGTGTGTGGTAAGCGAAAGTGTGTATATAAATTCAGCGTAATTTGGAACAACAAACACCTCATTTCATTCCTCTGACTGAGGTTTCGAGAACAGAGCCACCCAATTAGATTTACCCACAATTCATGCCACCGCCCCCCTCAGTGTTGCCGTGGTAGCATGTTGTCTGACAACATGTGGAGCCGCTCTCGGGGCCCCGGCGCTCTCGGTGCCCTTGGAAGCCTCGTCCCTCATGCTGGTTTCAATTCCATAACCTTTCAGATCACGGCGTAATGAGTCGAAATGGCCTCCACATGCACATTATGCCCAGACGAATCATTTTTCCGACCGAGCCAATTTACTCCCATGATTAAATCTTTTTTTCCTACTTGAGTCAGTGCAGAGAGGCAGGCGAGGCAGAGGTTTGGAGCGTGTTGTGTGTCTACAGGGAGTCAAATGTGTGTGGGGAGTCAAGTGTGTGTGTGTGTGTGTTTGTGTGTATATGTGTGTGTGTTTTGAATGAGCATCTGAGGTGGAAAGTATCTCAGTACATTTAGTCAAGCTCAATGCAGTTCTGCAAGTTCTGGTATACTTGACGTTCTACTTTTCTTTTTTTAAATTTGAGAAACAAATATTGCACTTTTTTAATATGTATCTAATGACTGGAGAAACAACACATCTAACCTTGTTTCATTTTTGTCTTGACTTCTGTGTCTTTTTCTTCTCTTTCCTTTCCTTTTCTTCATTTGTTTATTTTCTATTTCTCTCCATCAACTGATTTCAGAGCACAGAAATCCCCCAAACTGGAAATAGGGCTCTGATCTGACATTTTTTTTTGTTTGATATTGAAATATGGCACGCGTCAAAAACGAACTTGCAAAATAAAAAAGTGCACATTTTTGGCAGATTACTCTGTAAGGTGATTATTTCTTCACTTCATAACCGCCGTGATAATATATGAAACGATTTCCACCATAATACATCTCCAAAGAATTATGAAACCGTCTCACAGGGTTTTGGCATAAACCTTCCAAACTCACAGATCACAGTTACTCAAACTGGACTTCCAGGATGGAATTTCATTGTTTTATTGGTACCTGGTACAACACGCCTCCACCTATGCAGCCCCTGGTGTATTTCTCACGCATTTCTTCTTGGTCTAAACGCCTGTTAACACTTGCTTTACTTTTATGTATAAGTCCATTTTGCAATTAATTCAAAGATACACTGTATGCCTGTGTGTGTACGTGTGTGTGTGTGTGTGTGTGTGCGTGTGTGTGTGAGTGTGATGTGACGTATTCATGAGGAGCAGGGCAGAGAAACAGGCCCCGCTGCTGGAGCCATTAGCTGCTCCAGTAAATCTACTGGGACCTGAGAGAGTCGGCCCTTCAGCGGCAGGTATTTCCTGTCTCTTGATCTTGGGAGGCAGAGCTCATTTCTGCCGGTGGGGGTCCAGCCTTCATAATAAGTTGCGGTTTTATGCCAAACAGTTTATTATTCAATTTCATTCTCTGTGTGTGTGTGTGTGTGTGTGTGTGTGTGTGTGTGTGCGTGTGTGTGTGTGTGAACACCATTTACCGGGAGAGCATGCAGCACACTCGCCAACTGTTGTAATTGGACAATTCTGTAAAACTCCACGTTGGCAACAGCTTTTTTGAATGTTTACTGCCAATTCTTTCAAATGAATGATTCCCCCACGATAAAAAAACAAAACACTTTATTAAACCTCCACTAATCAAACCTTTTATATTAGCAATGAACAAAATGTGTAATGTGAAAAGGGGGTTCGCTCGTAGTGTCGAAAGCCACAGAGAAAAAAAACCAACCTTTTTTCGTTTTTCATCAAACGAGGCCTGGTGCGCGCGGCTTCCAGACCGATTGTTGCGCTGGCTTGAAAGCGAAACGTCAGAGTTCGTTCTTGAGGTTGGTTTGACAAAACGAAGACTTGGCCTCTCTATTTGTGGAGATCTGAGGAAAACAGCTGGACTCGGTTGAGAAAGCTCCAGGTTCATGACCGGGTTCAAGTGGCCACAACAAAAGACAAAGTGATTCACGTCACAGTTTTCTGAACTTCCACCTTTATGGTTGAGATTTGGTTAGTTGTTGAGACACTACGCTGTTAGATCCGTGGTGATAACAACTACTTGGTTAAAGATGTGGAAAAACTGTGTGGTCGTAAAAAGCAGACAACTTGTGAAGTGCATTGAAGTCTTAGGGTGTCTCTCAAAGCCAAGGATACTTGCTAGACTCCTTCCTAGCATCTCTCCATCATTCCTAGTATCTTTCTATGTTACCCTATTCTTACCATTTATATATATAGCTAGCACTGTCACCTCACAGAAAGAGGAGGGGTCCTTCTGTGTGGAGTCTGCACGTTCTCCCCGTGGCAGCGTGGGTTCCCTCCGGGTTCTCCGGCTTCCTCCCACAGACCCTCAATAGGATAAGCGGTTCGGATGATGTAATGTATAATTCATAGACGTACTGTAAACATACAAGTGATGTGCTCTCCTCAAAGCCACTAGGAATGCAACAATGTTCACTCGCCAATTGTAAAACACTCCTTCAAACGTGCCAGAAAACAAATCAAAACTCATCTAAACCATTTTGTTTAGAATAGTCTTTCCACCTCCAGGTGGATATTTGGTGGCGTGTTCAGAAACATATTAGGTGAAATAAATGAAAGTTCACTAGCATGTCGCACCCGGTTTCCAAAGCGAGGGGAAACAGGAAATGCGACGTGCGACGTGCACATAGGATGTGGGTGTTTTTAGGAGCGCGGAGGATACACACATGCATCCTTGTAAATCCTCAGGCGTTGGTCAAATTCAAAGGATCCTCGACATTTGTAACAGTCCTTGGTTGGGATTCGATGACGTAGCATCCTTGAAATGTACCCCCTTATCTTACCAAAGCGATCTCCAATGTTATTAATAAGGTGTCAAACGTCCAGCTACTTTCTCCTTTCCTTGTGGATAGCAAAAGTCATAATTGCGATCACGAAAAGTCGCCTCTCGGATAACCAAAAATATAATGCAGATCGTTTTCGGAATTTTAACAAATAACCCATGCTGGCATTTTTTTATTTTTTTTGCTGGTGAGGGCTGTCTCAGTGTTCCCGATGCATTAATTACACAAGTGCCTCATCTGAAATGACTCTTTATTATCTTCCCACACAGGAAGCATCTTTTAGTCCCCCCCCCCCCACCCCTCAACCTCAAGCAGAGTGTTTGCATTTGGAGGAAAACAGGATGTGAACTTTTCAAACCACACTAAAGGAGTTTATGACGGAGGGAGACATTGTTCTGTCATGTTCCTGGGCTTGTATACAAGGGGAACATTGAAACACGCCGGTGGTTAAGATGTGAGGTGGGGGGGGGGATTTATTGGAGTCATATGGCCGCCATTTTTTGTCAAACCTTAACAGTTATCTGCTTCTCATATGGGCCGACTGTTCCAGGAAAGGGGGATAGTTGCAAGTAATTTGGGTAGAACTGGACGATGATAAGTGATGCTAAGTTAACGATCGAGTAAAGGCATGCGTCAAAGTGTTTCACGGTTGAAATCAACAATTTACATTGATGTGGAAAGCAAATACTTTTCTTTTGCATTTTATCGCTGTTTACTTCTCGAAACAGTCACTGGAGGTTTATTTGTTTGTTTGCTTTTGAGAGGATTAAAGAGAAAATCCAGTGCCGTTAAAAAAAAGTGGGGGAATGTGTGGGAGAATCATTAAAAAAAGAACAGTGGGTTTACAAAGGAAGTGAAAGTTAATTTACGCAGCTCTAAGCAGCAATAAGTCATGTGCGTAAAATGTAGGAAAACAATAAGACTTAATACAATGAAGTGTACAGACATGATAGAAAACATGGAAGAAATACGCTCAGGAAAGTCTAATTAAAATCATCACAGGACTACAACAGCATCGACTTGTTCCTCTCTTTCCGCAGCTGCACACAATTCATAATGACGAAGGTCGTCGTTACCTTAGAGCCCCATTCATGGATTAGTTTTTTTCTTTTAGCCACTTGGGGGCAGCGCAACAAGCTGCTGATACAACATGGACAAAAAGTTCACATGGAGAACTTGTTTTACGTGCTGTTTATGTCCCCCCGATGAGTGTAAGACCTATAGTCACTCCTCACAGCTCTGTTTTGGTCTCCACCAACTCCCGGGGGAAATATCAGGTCTATTTAGCTGCTCGATGTTCTACTTTCTTCCTCATTCGGTCTCTAACTGCAGTTTGTCTGCTGTTTGGTCAGGACATGTTGCGGCTGATGGAAAAAGAGTAGGAGAAACTTAGTCAAAGAAAGCTTAATACTAATGAAAGTTAAATACTAAAGTTGCGTAACACACCGACAGATTGATCCTATCTTGGAAAATGGCTTCATGTTTGGGGGTCAGCTAACTGAACAAGCTGCACTTCTTAGCACCTGTCGATAATGACCGCATAAATATATAAAACGTTACTATACAATACGCTATTTCAATGAAGATTTGAACAAATTTGTACAAAGGTCTTCTGCAGAAAAACCCTCAAAAAACTGAAATGGCGCAGAAAGACTCTGTCGCACATATACGGTCTCGGTTGTTGCAGTATTTATGGTGTGAGGAAATGTGCTGCCATGTGTTAAGGAGCCAAGACTCGAACCTGAAGCCGATGGGAGTCGCGAGATCTCGGCCCGAGACGGCAGTTCAAAGCTCGATGGCGAAATCCGGCATTGCACCGCTCTCTCTCTCTCTCTCTCTCTCTCTCTGGGAGCCAAGAAGGGAACAGAGGAGGGGAGTGAGAGGGCGGAGGGTGAGTGGCTCTCTTCATTTTGAAGCTAGTCGAGTGATTTTTATGAACTAAGCTGTGAAATATGACTTTAATAATGGCTACACATGCCAGCTGCTGCGTCTGGGAGCACGGGAGGGAGAGAGGGCATATGGCGGGATAAGGGTGTGGAAAATAGAGAAGTCACAATTCCAATTCTGGGATCAACACCAGCTCCTCCGCCAACACCCTGGCAAACGCCCGCCAGCTAATGAAATGTGAAAATACTTGTGGGCTCGGCAACTACGGGCTCAGCGAAATCCAGCTCTATAAACTGATTATTAAATCGCCGTCCCTGCGGCGGGGGCTTATTCTCCGCTTTGCTTTGGCGGCTTGGAGGGTGAACATTTGGGCCCCTGAAGAAGAGGAGCAGAGCGAGACAAACCGACGTCTGATGAGGAGGTTTAACGGGCACCGTGGTGCACGGTTTAATGGGGGCACCCGGCGGCACCACCCTGGCTTCACCCCTGCCCTATGGTTGGACTTTTTAAAACCATGATGAAGTCTTTTTACAGCTTTTTTTCTCCCTGTCTATATTTAGAAAGGGTGAAATAAACTGAAAATAATGATTCGGCAAAATTGTACTAACAAGCACTTAATCAACTTCTCGTTTTGGGGCAGAAGTAATGTGATGCATTCATCAACAATATAGCAGACACCTCCATGACAACATAAAAAGCACATGTTGGGTAAGTACCTCACTCAGCACCGCTTAGCGTTCCTCCTCTTCCTGTGGAACATGCATCCCCTTTTTTCTGTGTGTGTTTGTAGATGTGTGTGTGTGTGTGTGTGTGTGTGTGTGTGTGTTTGTAGATGTGTGCGTGTGTGTGTGTGTGCATTCGGTTCTCGGTCAGAAAAAAAAACATGCTCGCATGCACACTATTTCAAATGATGTGGATTCAGCGCGCTGCGCCGGACGAACCTTGGAAAGAGTTAAGGGATGTTGTTCATTGTCACATGACATTAGGAGCGCCGACAGAAAACTCTCCACCTCCTCCTCTAAACCCGCCTCCTCACTCCATTCCCCCCCATCCCCCCACCCTGAACCTCCAGCCTCGTACGCACATCTTGCCTGCAGATGTGGCGAAACCGCAAACACTTCAAAGTGCCTCTCCTCAGACCAACAGCGTACCCTGACGCCAACTGTAAATGTCCTGGACACAGTGCATGGAAAATATGAAACCCCCCAAACTGGCAATGAACAGCCGGGCTGGACCGGGCAGGCACGAGAGAGAGGGGGTTGGGGGCGGCAGACATCTGAAAAGGCCTCCTAAAAACACTTAATGACTCATCATTCTGCCACGCAACAACATGGGAGAGTCACCCTCTGCTGTCTGTTTGTGGGCCTGTGGGCCAGAAACACGGGAAACCTGCGGCTTCTGCCGCCGCCGCCGGACACATCTGCAGCCCACTCATCACATGTGTCAGACGCCTCACCTGGCATCACGCGGCGTCGTGTCATGGAAACATCTCCGCTGTGAGTTGTGTGCAAAAAGGAAAAAAGGGTGCAAAAAAAAAAGATTTCACTTTTTTAAAAGGGGGAAAAGAAAAAAAGGCCTTTGTGATGAATGTTCGTCTGATTGTGTTTGGAGAAAAGGTCTGGAGGCCTCTCCTCAGTCCGCTTGGTTAAGATAATGATGTAATTGGCCCGGCCCCCCCCCCCAAAGAGTTCCATCACGTCCACCCAGAGACTTCCATAAAAAGCTGGGGCCTTTTTTGTGGTGTTGAGCCATTACTCTTATTAGCTATGATAACATTTTACACAGGAACACAGCAACCGCTTTACACCGTCGACAGAACATCGCCACATGATCAAAACTCCAATCAAACATAATTATATAAACAGCTGATATTAATAGTTCAAAGACTTTTAATTATTACTCTGAAAACACCCATTGGATTTCACAGAAATGGTACAAGACTAACTAATGCAAGGACCATAGTTTTGCACAAATGGACAGTTATGTTACTGATAATAGCTTTGGATAAAGGGGTTAAAAATGACATTTCACTTACTCTGAAACTAAATATATAAAAAATATAAAAAATATTCCATAACAGATAAGAATTTGGACTAAAACGACTCAAATATCTCCCAGGATTTAAAGAAATAAATAGTGAGCATTGAGCAATAACTAAGTGTGTGTGTGTGTGTGTGTGTGTGTGTGTGTGTGTGTGTGTATGTGTGTGTGTGTGTGAAACCATCTTGCAGCAGCACATGTGCTCGCTCGCATGCTTGCATATACACTTCATACGTGGGATGGCGTGCCTGCACGGACCTCTGCACGGCGTGCGATCACGCGGCTCCGCGCCGCTTCCACCGCGCGCAGCCCGCTGACGTTTCTCATGGAAGATGAAATGCGCTGCTCGCTGTCCCAGAGGGACTGCTGAGAAGGGTTGAGAAAGCGAGGGGAAACATGGCAACGTCTTCTCTGATTCCACATCCCAGGGAACTCTGACCTCCAGCAGAGAAACCAAAATAAAAAATCCCCTCCTCGCTGCCAAGCCAGCACAACAGGAAGATGGGGTCGTGGAGGAGAGGAGGAGGGAGGGAGAACAATGGAGCCTCTCTCTCTTTGGCTCCAGATGGGTGCTTTTTTTGACAGCAAGAAGCTTTTCTTCTGCTAAAATAAGGGGGCACATGCTGCGCCTTGCGAGGGTGCCAGACAATGTAGGGTTCTCTTGATGACGCACCGCGCCGGGGTTTAATATCAGAGTGGAGGATCCTCCACCACAGAGGAGATGTGGTGAGCAATGGACTCCCACCACTGTGATAGGATTGGGCGGCTGTGGGAGAATGGCGGTTCGATTCCCCGGCTTCTCCTGGATGCATGTCGAAGAGTCGTTGGGCGAGACACGGAACTCCAAGTTGCCCCTGAATGGGCAGGCCAGCCAGCGCCTTGCATGGCAGCTGCCCCAACATGGGCGGCGCTCAGGTAGAACAGTGTTAATGCAGTCCATGTTTGACCATATGGGGTTTTTACCAAACACAATGCACATAAATACAGTTAGTGCGTAAACAAACATACATGCAGGTTCGAGCCACCAGGGCCCCCAAAAACAATTACAAATGCAAATTTACAACAATTTGGGTTTTGGATTATAATAATTTCGGAATTTTAACTGGATGGGGGAGGGTTTCCAAATATGACTGTAATTGAAAACAAATCCATATAGTGGTTTTTTTTGTTGCTGTAATGAGGTTAAGTCACTGTTTGCCTCCTCCACTCAGTCGGTCAGTCAGAGTGAGGAATCATGCGAGACGGAGCTTTGGGAGTCGATACTCTGCCCCTTGGCTGCTCCTCTGTCATGGGAGAATAAAGCCAGCATCACACCTCATCCATCCAACTGCTAGACAACTGCCACACACACACACACACACACACACACACACACACACACACAAATCTACAATTTTCTCATACTGGATACGAAACGTATGTGTGCAATCATAAATATTTTATAGCACAAGTGGGATTCAGATATGGGCCCGGAGAACTATTGTGTGTGTTGTGCATGTCACAACCTTGGACACTGTTAAGCCAACAGATCCTCCATTTAAAAAAATCAAAGTGGATCCATGTGTTTCTGTTTTCCCTTGTCCTCATAAAGCGTATCACACATTTGACTCACGCAGGATGCTGTAATCTCTGTTGCAAGTCATTTTTCCTGTGATGCCTCTATATATGTGTGTCTGTTTTAATTAAGCCACATTTTTGTAATAATCTGCCTTCTGCAGGCCAGAAGTTAGTCAACTTGTTGTACAAAGCTCGGCGGTGGAGGTGTCAGTGGTGGGAAATTGTTTCTTTTCACTGTAATTCAGGCCATGCTCGCGCACAGTAACAGACGTGAATGTTAACAGGTGTCGTAGTTTGGTGTATACACTATTTCAGGGAGGAGCTCATGTGTGCCTTCTGTGTGTGTTAGTGTGCATTAAGGGGAGCAGGGAACAGAGCACAGCTTGTTTCCCATAAAAGACATCATGGGAAAAGCTAAAGTGCCCTTTGTTTTTGAAAGTCGTGATATCTCTTTGTCA
Organism: Cyclopterus lumpus; assembly: GCF_009769545.1. Classification (NCBI taxonomy): domain Eukaryota; kingdom Metazoa; phylum Chordata; class Actinopteri; order Perciformes; family Cyclopteridae; genus Cyclopterus; species Cyclopterus lumpus. The sequence goes on along the minus strand of NC_046969.1, from coordinate 8,596,682 downwards.
TAATGGGACATTCTTTTCTCTAATTACCCTCATGTGGTAAGTGGCACTCAAGAGGCCAACAAGTTCCCCGCTGGACCTAGCAGCCCTTTGATTGGACAAAGTGACCCTTTAGGTGGCTCACTTATTGGCCAACCTTTGATTGGCTCAAGTTCCTTATGTTTCCCAAGTGCTCCTCTTGATGGCCCGTGTCCCCTTGGTTGGTTTAAAATGCACTTCAGAATGGCTCCAGTGTACCCTTTGGTCTGCCTGATACATTACATTACATTATTACTTTACATGTCATTTAGCTGACGCTTTTATCCAAAGCAACTTACAATCAGGTTACATTCATACACTGTAGACACAGCCACAGGGAGCAATTCAGGGTTAAGTGTCTTGCTCAAGGACTCATCGACTAGGGTGGGGATTGAACCGCCAACCCCCTGATTGAAAGATGAACCAGCTAACTACTGACCCACAGTCGCCCATGCTGTTCAGCCCCATTGCCATTCTGATTGACTCAAATCCCCCCTGGATAAAACACGACTAAGGGCCTATCTCGGTGGCCTAAGTGTCCTTATAGTGTGTCCCAATGCATCGCCCAAGAAAACCCAGGGCTCCTCTAGATGGCCTATGTATACCATTGGTGGACCTTTGCACTTGTAATTGGCCCAAGTACCCTACTGGAATGTCCCAAGTGCCGTTTTTGTCTTCCTGAGGGACCCTCTGTTTGCCTCTAGTGCCCCCTGGTTGGGCCAGTTGCCCCTATAGTCCACCCAAGTTCCACCTCTGTTATCTCTGGTACTACTCTGGTTGGCTCAAGTCACCAAGTGCTCCTATACTTGGCCCTTACAGTGGCAATTTGATTTGGACGAGTGCCTTTGGATGGCCTAAGTGCCCCTTTGGTCCGCCTGAGTGTTACTGTGTTCAGCCCTTGTGCCTCTCTGATTTACCTAAGACCGTTCTGGTTGACCCAAGAGCCCCTGTGGTTGGTCTGTATGCTAAGATTGGCTAAAGACGCTCCCCCTGGATGTAGCACGTGATCAAGTGGCCCTCTGATTAGCCCAAGTGCCCCCTTTATCAGTCCAAGTACCCATCACAGGTGCCCCTCTGGTGTGACCTCAGGGTACAAATGAACCCATACCCTGAGCCTGTGTATATAAGGGGTGTTCCTTCTCCAAACTGTCCCGTTGCTGCAGTTGAGACACACACACACACACACACACACACACACACGCACACACACACACACACACACACACACACGCACACACACACACACACACACACACACACACACACACACACACACACACACACACACACGCGCACACACACACACAGTCATATCTATTACCAATTCCATGACCATGGATTTGATTTTCAGCAATAAGACAGTACGTGTAATGACAGCATTAAGGCTTGTTCTGCATATATAGAGTTTCAAGGAAAACGAAGACAGATGCGTCTCCCTCGCTGCTCTTACACGTCAACAGAAATAAGGCAAAAAACACATTGCTGGTGGCTACGCTGGCTGTGTTTAGCCCTGTCTGTGTGTGTTCTGCCCCGGCACTTGAAGGGCCCAAATAACAAGCGATGCTGGATGTCTTGACTTGAAGCCGAGGCTCCTTGCCATCGTCAGTCGGTAACGTGAGTAATGAGCTCTGTCAGACGCTGGCGGCTGACTGATGTTTTCCACCGCAGACAAACCTCCGTGAGCTCAGAGACGGCCGCATGCTAACGACAGATCCATGTATGCAAATGGCGGCGCTTCTGACCGGCCCCTATAGTGAAAGGCGATGATATGACTGACGTGATACGCCCACTAACTTCTCAGCTCGGAGTCACGACCCGGCGCAGTGCTGAGATTTGGTACTGTGTACTTTGGTGGAGATTGCAACGCAAGGGACAGAGCACGCCTTCAGGACAAGCAGTGCTCATGCAGCACAAGTTCACTGACACCTTCTTATCAGTAAGACGTTTGTGTGCAAACTGTCAAATCTGGTTGTAATATCATTATGTGTTAATGTGAGTTGAGTGGCTAGGAATAGCAATTTTGGGGGAAACAAGGAACGAGTTAAAGCTCATAGGGAGTACAGTAGTGTTCCTGAACATTTTAAATCAAGAAAACGGGGCTTGTTTTTGTCAAATGATTTGACAAGAGCGGGGCCGAACTATGTCAAATCTTATCATCATTATGTTTTCCATTTATGGTTGATTTGAGTCAAACTTAGCATGAGGAACCAATTAGCCGGCAAGATCTCCTGAAGTAAAGTAAAGGTCCGGAAGTAGTCATGGTTGCATTGGCAAACAGCTCCTCTGACTTGCTGCATTATCTCATGGTTTGTCATGCAGCTAGCATCTGGGTTGAGCAATAATGTTGTGACCGATTGTTTTCCCCTTCAGGGATGAAACTCACTCGGGATTTCAACTAACGACGCCTCGTTTTGACTGTCGTCATGTGTTAAGCCGTCTGACACAGACTAATGGCTCCTTTCGCAAGATGCGCAGTTTAAGAAATAATGACACTATCGAAGCGGAAAGCAGAACCTCATGATTCCGTGTGAAGGCCCTGATTGCCTCTGAAACACGTTCTTTATTGACGGACAGCTTGAGCTTAGATAATGAAATAGAAAAAAAAATGCTTCCCTATTTTTTTTACGGTGAGTGATTGTTTCCCTCGTAGCGCTGGTGGACATTTAAAGAGAAGAAACCAAACAAACATTTAAAACCTCCACTTTACAGGACACACCCTTTGTGTTCAACACATTAAGGAAACCTCGAGGGCCGCTCGTAAAATAAAACAACATCTTTCTCTCTCGGGCATAAAATAAAAAACGAGATAGTCTGCGTCCGTGAAAAAACAAGCAGGCAGCACTTTTCTTCCCCGTTTTCCTCTGAGAAGAATGATTGTAAAAGTGTAATTACATTAATAAAATAGTCCCGGGTAGTAAATCACTGCCCCCGAGGACGCCTGATTGCACAGCTGTGTGTTTGTGCATTGAACGCGGTTTTTTTTTTGCGTGCGACTGAGATGTGTGCCGAGGTAGGTGCGTGCAGCAGTGTGTGGTTCAGGGTGAGCCACACAGGCGTTGAATGTTCCCCCAATCCGGAGGGCAAGGCGCTCACACAGTTTTACCTCTGGCGGATAGTCAGCGAGCTGAGGTGGGAGCGGCGTGGCATTAGGCCTCGGAGCATGGTACCAGCTTCTGGCATAATAAAGGCATTAAAACGCTGCTCATTAAACTATTTTGGGCACAGGGGTTGGCGTGGTCGGGTGCTGAGGGTTGGGAGGGGGCACACGCATTAAGGCAGAGGCACTGGCTGCCAGTGATTCTGTGCCAGGGCACCTCTATGTCACTGGTGGCTAAAGGGATGTAATTACAAACACATGCTTGTTAATGGGGCTCCAGGGGACCTGTGGGATGAGAGAAAAGAGGCTGAAAGAGAGAGGGTGTAAAAGAGGAAAGGGTGTAACAGTTTGCAAATAAGGCTGTGTTCAGATGCATGTAGAAATGCACCTTTCTCTCTCTGCTCTTTGTAAAGACAAGCACCTGCTATCCCGAGAACAATAGTAGCACTGGTCACTTGTTCAAGTGGATTAAATGCCCCACTCTATTCTACAGCAGGACTCGTGGTGTGACATCCTTACACTCCCGCGAAAGGTCTTACTGAAGTCAAAAAAGGACAAAACCCGGGTGGACGTCCCGTCTTCGACCAACAGTCAATGCTACATTCTCGGACTGTCGATCTTTTCCCAGAATCAACGGCGTTGGCCAAGCACCAGAAAGTCCAGTTTCACAAGACAGAGGTTGAAAACTTTTCGCACAACAACACGCTGCACATCGGTTTAGAATACTATGAAACGTTCTCCTCAGTCTCGACGATTGCTAGTTCAACAACAAAATTAAACCATTCACGTTACAAAGGAATCTGCCAGAAATGTGGGTTGAGTGATCGCCTCGTCCGCTTAAAGAATTCACGCTTGTGTTATTTACCATTTAAAAGCTGTTTTGTTTTTCGACATGCAGCCACCACTAGCTTTCATGTCCCAGATGGCAGCAAAAGATTAGCAAAATGCTCATATAAGTTGTTGTTGTTATGCATTGGCAAAAAAAAAAAAACTAAAACAAACATATGATGCATGATAGTGAACCACATAACTGACGACACCTGTTGTGTGCGATTGGCTGCATTTCAAATTTAAAGAGTAGTAATAATAAGATCACAGAGAGAGTCGGAGGAGACGGAACAAAGCCTCATACTGCTGAGAGACCGACAAGAGGAACGCACCATGTTTGTGCCAGATGCTGGTGAAAGATGTTGTTGTTTGGGAATTCTTCGAGAAAACAATGAGGAAATGCAAAGCGTGGAAACTAACTGTGACACATAAAAGACATTTTCAAATGCAGCGCGGACAGGTCTAAAGAGCACAAAGAGCGACTCTTTCCGCACAAGGGGCGAGATCGCACCGGAGCCGCTTTGACAGTTCGGGAAGTTTGGGACCCAAATAAAGGAAGCAAGGGTCGTCTGGCGGGCGCTGTGGCGCAAAGCAGAGTGTTGCGTAACACTTGAGGTGCCTGATGTTGATGATGATGATGATAGGAAAGAAAGTGGGCACGAATGGGCAGCCCTGCCAGCCTCCCCATGGCAACCCCTCGTGTTTATGTTAAATGCGGGACATGTAACAGCGGCCGGGGCCCTGATGTGGTGCCGTGGGTATCATGTCACCCAGAGACAGAGACAGAGAGGGAGTTGATCTTTGAGAAACGATCAACACCAACAGACGCTCTGATGAAAGAGCTTGGCCCCGGATTTCAAACGGCTCATTGCGTGAATACGTTTAGACGGGCGTTCAGAAAAGCTGCTGCGGTGGCGACAGCAGATACATTTATGAGGCCATAACTCAAATTAGATAAACAAGCGGCATAAATCAAGATACTCAGATGTCTATTTGTGCACGACTGCATGGACTATTTAATAAGGCTGTTCGCCCCAAAAGGGAGTAATCATTTTCTCACATGATGACTGAACAACATCAGTTCACTTTATGTGTCTCAGGAGCAAATAGCTGCTTCCGAGCCAGAAGTGTTTTCCCCTTTGCCTCCTTGGGGTTAAGGTCAATTTCTTCTTGTGAATATGTTTTTTTTTTTTTGGGTCTACTTGTTTAGTCTATCATTGTGCTCATGTTGTTTGTTAGGCGGAGGGGCGGTATATTTTTGCCCTCATTTTCAGTTGACAGAAACTGTGGGAGAAGCAGCTCCAGAACAATATAAGCCATTGTTCTTGGATACAGAGACGTCCCCATTCTTAACGTGGCCTGCAAAGCTCGATTGTTTCTCCCGAACCAGGGAAACTGCAGTCATTAATCTTGACACCAGACCCGTTTGGATCGTTGAAACAATCAGACGTGGGCTGCAATCCTGATTGATGATTTATGTGACATCTAAATAAGGTAGGACCAGACAGACAAAAACAAACGGCAACTACCTTCCTAAAGACTTCCTACAATTAGAAAAAAAACTGTGAAATGTAATACATGACATATGAAAAACAAACTGAACCACAAGGTCACGTTCCGCTTTCATTCTGTTTCCTTGTTTTTCCGCTTCGCTTACTCACAAACTGATTATAGCATTTAACCCCACGAATGAATGTTGACTAACTGTGCACACTTACAATAAGCACACATACTGTACTTTAAAGTGTGGCACAAGCATACATGATGACGAGTACTTGGAGTGATATCAACAGGGGTCCTGGTGCAGTTTGTTTGTGTACCAGTGTGAATATGTGTGCGTGTGAGCGTTGATCTTCATCACTGGTTCCCATGGCATCAGACCACCATGTTCCCAGTCCCGCAGTATCAACTGGCCTGTGGGGGTTTGATGCTGCAGCTCGGGAATCCGTCACCCAGAGTCAAAAGCGCCGGGATGTTTAGAATCAGGCCCACAAAATATGGAGGTGGTTTCTGAGGGGAATAGCTCGACGAGTCGGTCCCTGGATCTGATTAACTGTGTGTGTGTGTGTGTGTGTGAGAGAGAGAGAGAGAGAGAGGAGAGAGAGAGAGAGAGGAGAGAGAGAGAGAGAGAGAGAGAGAGAGAGAGATTCACATTGTACTCTTCAGTTAACCATCTCCTCAGATACCATTTTCAGATATCTGTTCAGCAAGTAGCAGCTGTGGACGACGTCCTCCTTTATGGAAGCTACAAGCAGCAATGTGGCAACATGAAAATACTCAATTAAGTTACAATAAAACACAAGTGAAAAGTGCCGCAGTAAATTACATGAAATGCATTGATACACAATGGAATGGACTAATGACTTGAAAAAACACATGTGGTTATGTCATTTTCCATTGTGCTTCTGTCAAAGTGTGTGGATGCGTGTTTTTCTATTTCTAATTTTGCATTTCATTTACATTGCATCCATATGGCTTTTGTCTAACGTTGTCCATGCACACATACATTTAGAGGACATTTTCGGAAATGCAGGACACTGAGGAAAGTGAAGCCATTTTGGAAATTAAAGACCTTTTTGGAAAGTGAGGATGTTTATGTAAAGTAAAGGCATTGTTGAAAGTGAGGCCCTTTTGGGGGGAAAGTAAGGACATAGTGGGAATATCTTATGAAAATGTTATGAAATTAGGATATATGAAACATAGTGACAAAGTGAGGAATATTCCCAAGAGGAAAGAACTTGAAGGCAAATTTGGAAATGTTGGAAATGTGGACCAATTGGAAAGTGCGGACATTGTGGAATATTATAGGTACATGTGTGTTAAAGCTAGGACATGTTGGGAGGTTTATGACAGGTGAGGGACAGTTTGAAAAGTGAGGGCATAGTGGGCATATTCTATTCATGTAATTACTATTGTTATTTGAGAAGGTCAGGACATGTTATGAAATACGGGGGTGAAAGTGTCGGGTTCGGAGGAATGACTTACGAGTGTGATGGTGGTTGTGGTTTGGTCACGGTGGTGTTCGGGCAGTTGAGAGTTCATCTCCATCAAGGTTTAATTCTTTTGGATTCACTTCATGATGTTTCTCATCATTTATTTAAAGTATTTCCAGCCTGCTTATTCTCTCTACAAGAAATCAAAACAAGTTGAAACGCTTTCCAAATCCCAACTGATGTTTCAAATACAAAAAAGGATCGAGGGATCTTTTACCAACTGGCTTCTCCTTTTAATAAAAGATTGTGTCCATGAATGCTTTCTATTCGTCTATTTGGAGTTAAGCAGGACCTCTTGTCTCAACCTATTATATTGTTTTACATCTCCAATCCACTGATCCTAATAAATTTGATTAAAAAAAAAAAAATCAATCTGTTTCATGTATTTGTTTATGAAATACATAAAAAGGCCTAACAAGGGAAGGTCATAAATTATCGTTATATTTTTTTTTGGAACAATGAGTCATTGTTTTTCATATCCACAAACAAGACACATACTTGGGTTTATGTGATTAACTCTGCGTTTCTGTGTCATAAATCTCAACTCTGCTCTCAGCGGGGCTCCTTACCTCCAGTGCTGCCAGAAAAAGCCCCAAATCCACGACTCCTGTTCATTCGGTTTTCCTCCCAATGAAATCTGGTAATAGGGCGTGGCAAAGGAACTGAGTGAGAGCTACAGCTCAAAAACTACCAGAAACTCCGGGGGAGATGGGGCACCACTGTTCACAATGCACCTATGCCACAGGCTGCTAATAGGCATTCTCTCCTTGATTGGGAACAGATGTGTGTGCGTTACACTCTGGGAAACGGCCGAGATAACTGTGTGGAAGGGCTAATGAATATAACAACAGCGGATTAAATGTGCCATACAGCTAAAAATAATTTGATTCAGAATCTGATTTGGTTGGCCAAATTGTTCGAGGCCATGCTGGAGACAGCTGTCTCTTTATTTGAGCTCTGGTGTGCGAGACCACATTTTCCTTCCTAACGAGCTTCAACAAGACTTCGATCGAGGTCTTTTTATGGGGGCTTCTGGGCAAAGCTCGAGCCCTAATGAATCAGTTGTCATCATGTGTGATTGCCTGTTTAAAAAGTCCCAAACTTTCTGACTCGTTTATTCAGGTTCAGCCTGGGTCAAATCAAAGACAAAACACTCCCACTCATTGGCAAATAACCGGCCTTCATCAGCAAGTGTCTCCAGCTCCCTGTCATTTTCATTAATCGCAGATCTCGGGAAAGCACAAGTGTTTTGGGGGTTTAATAACAGCTCCCAAATATGTAAAAAGAACCACAAGATATAAATACAGTAAAAATCTAATAAAAATGATTGTAATATTGCATTTTTGGGTTCGCATATTGGCTTTACTTCTGAGTGGGAGATCGATGTCATTCTCGCCTCTGTGCGAAGAGCTGGAGTCAGGACATAGTTAGCCTAGCTTAGCATAAAGACTGGATCCAATGGAAAACAGCTCCGTACACATACCAACACCTAAAACGGACTTATTCACATGTTATCTGTTGTTTCTTTGAACTTAAAGTCACTATTGTGTCTGGCAATCGTACTTCTGTATCTCCAGCTATAAAGATACTGTTGAGCACAGGTTTTGGTCTTTACAAGCAAGTAGTCCAAGTTGTGTGGATCCTAGCTTAGCACAAACGCTAGCAGCAGCAGGAGACGGCTAGCCTATGAAAGTTATACCTACCAACTCAAGCTCAAAAATGACTTTATTGTAGGTTGCATCTTGCTTGCTTCTTTGACTTTGCCTCTCAGTGACAGCAGACTACAAGAGGCAGCTTGACATGAAACATAGTTTGCCTCGGGTATTGGAACAACATCTTTTGGGGCGAAAACAGGCAGCCAAGTTTAATTCAAAAAGATTCAACTTGGGAGTTGATGAGAGACACATTGATCAAGTGAGGGTCTCCGAGCTACACTTGGATTGATCTCTGTACAGGACCCACAGAAAATAATTGTGTCCATCTTCTCATCTGACTCTCGGTAAGAAACCCAAGGATCCTAAAGAGAGTTCACATTTGCAGTTTGTTTGAGATCCCTGTGATGGATGGGTCTGTATGCCTCCGGGCTGATTCCCGCTTGTAGTACTTCCCTTGTGTCCTTTTGTTCTACTCCTAGCCCCTCTTCTTTCTGTGTCTCAGTGTCCGTCGTATCTAACTTGCTTGTATTTTCCATCTCAACGCAAACTGACAACCCGACTCCAGACTGACTTCCACCCTGTCCGCCCTGCCAGCTGAGGCTCGGCTCCTGGGACGTGTCCGAATGTCTGGACGTCAGACTGTTGAAGGGCCCGCTGAAAAGCGTTGAAAGCCTGAACACTGTCCAAAGAGCTCATTCAAAAGGTCCCCGCACATCAAATGGACTGCCAGGGGAAATAGAGGGGTGGAGGCAGGTGAGACAGAGAGGTTGTGTTGTCCTGTTTCTCCCCCTTACAGGTGAGACTCCTCAGAGTCTGCAGCACAGACCTCTGTTCAGATGGATCAGGGACACTCTCCAAGAACAGTAACAGGGCTTGGCGTGAGGTTGGCGCGACTGAGAGCCAAGTCTGGAGGAAATGGTGATGAGAGCAGCTCAAGAGAGGCCCTTATTCCATGGTGTGATAGCCTTTGGCTTCAGCAGAATTAAGTGATGATATCTGTAGTTTTGGGTACACTTTAACCTCATCAACACCAAAGATTGTTCCAGATTGAGTTGAAGGTTTTCCTGTTATTTTATGATTACCACAACCGAGTAATAATCAATCTCTTCCTGGGATTTCCAAGATGTCTTGGCAACAATTAGGTTTGCTTAAAAAAAACAGAATGGCATATTATTATTCATCTTAAAATGATGTCCATCCAAATTTCCGTAGGTTGCTTTTTCATTCAGGAAATGTGTTATTATTTGTTATTTGGTAGCACAACAATTCCTTAATGCTGACAAGAATAATATTTTTTTTTCTTTTTTAGTTCAAATTGTACAAAAGATCCGGAAACCTGATATTGTCACACAGAGTGAAAAGAACAACTTGAAGGATTAGACAGATCCAAGATTGTGCCTAAGTGGTGCGCTTTCTAGGAATGAGATGAGATCAAAATGTGGAAAATCAAGGTTCGAGAGCTTGATAACATCAATACAAAAGCCTGACGAAGGAAGAAGAAGAAAAAAGAGATGACAAAGCACCGCTTTTTTGTCTAGAGTGAACAGGCAGGGTGGAGAAGTACACAGGAAAATCTAGAGACAGACGCTGAGGGCGAAGAGAGTTATAGATAAAGGGAAACGGAGTGCATGATGTCAGGCCGCTGCTCGGCGCTGCAAACCGGCTGCAGATGGCGGGACGAGAGGTCAGGGATGGAAATTACAGAACAAATTCAGAGCAGCAGCTAAGGGGGAGAGGGAGGTGCTCTGACTGGGGCGGGGGTCAGCGTGGACAGACTTTTTTTTCAAACAGCAATTAGAACTTCCTCCAGCTTGCAGCTCAGAGCCTCGGCGACGGCCTGACCCCTAATCATCCTCAATTTGGTTCAGGCTTTTGCTCTCTGATGCATGTCTCCTCAGATTGGCTGTTTATTTTTCACAGCACTTCCTGTTTGATTGAGCACCCCGGGCTTTCGGGCTTCACTGAGCGCACGGGGGGGTGGGGCAAAGGTGATGTGCACGCTTACTGCTCGTGTTAAATCACCCACCGACACGAGCAGCCAATCCTCACAAATATATATCAGCTAAATTCCCAGTCCTTCCACAGAATAGGGCCAAACGTATGTTTATTTACGTATTTTGCATCGGTTGTCCACTAACAGAGAGGATGAAGTCTCTCTGGTTCTTAGAAGACTTGGTTCGACACACGTGGACGACAGATCTGACTCGCTGAACTTCTGAACTGTGCTCAGTCATTGCGGTAACCTCCTTCCCTCCTATCAGTTCCACCCTTTCCTACGGGGGGATTCATACATTTCTTCGCACCCAACCTCTCGCCCTGATGTGCCTCCGCAGGTCACCCCAGTAATGAGCCATGTGGTCCCCTCTGGTGCTCACTAATCAGGGATCCAAGGCCGTCCCGTCCTCGGCCCGACGCCACGGCAGCAAAACACGCTCTTAACCCAAAGTGGTTGTCTCCCTTCCATCTGGCCTCCATGCCTGGCCCTGTCTCCACTCTGCCAGCGATGTATGCCCTCCTGAGGTGTTTCGCCTTTAACTTGCACATAATTGGCCCCCAGATGCAAAAGAAAAATGTTGTATTAGTTGGCAAGCAGAGGTAATTGTTTTTGCATCGCTTCGACTCCTCAGTGCTGCCAATGTTACGAAGACACGCTTCATGTCTGCACCCTGACCAATTACGGAAAGAAAGGAGGAGTCCGTACAAAGTCAATTATAAAATTACGCAATGATGGAATATCGAGCTGAACGAAGGCAGTGTGTAAATGGTGTGTGCTGAATGACAGTGAATGAAGCAAAATATATCAAATCATATGGACTCAGAAATACATCCTGTCATGTTTCCTGTCCATAGTCTCCACCTCCACAACTGACTCGCCAGGCATAATATGCCCGCTGTCAATTTGTATGAATTTATAGGCGATATTCACAAGGAAAGCACATGACATGACAGGAATGAGAAAATGTACAGCTTTCCTGGGTCAGATTAAAAGTCAGAAATCATTTTTAAGTGTAACCTAAACAAATGATACATGGTGGAACCTGTTTCAAGGCCATGTTAAGACTGACAATAACAGTGTGAAAACACATCGCCCTCATATACCTCTATTGGTACAACATGGTGCAGAGGCTGTACAGCAAAAACATACAGGGTATTTAGGAAATAAAGTGCTTTAACCATTTAAATATGTGCAAGCACACATTTAATAATGAATTAGATTATAATGTGAACTGTGTAACAGTTTACCTGATTATCATGAAGATGGGAGATGAGTGAGAGCTGTAACATCCTAAAGTATTACTCTGTAAACCTCTGTGTTGGAAATTGACTTCTGATCTGACTTCAAGCTAATGGATCTAATCCTCAAAATATGCAGCCATCCTTGATCATATTTCACCTTCACCGCTGAACCTGAAGTAACACCATCGCCAGACCTTGTTTCCAGAGACAGTTTTGTGAGGTAAATCTGAATGCACTTGGTCAGAGCTTCAGTTTGTATGTTGAAAGCTGCACAGTGATGAACAGCATGCTATATGTTAAATATATGAATTGATGCATTTATTAATTAATTAGAATTAATTTAAATATATGTATTATGATAATTTAAAAAAAGCCTGTTCACAAATAGGGAGCACATTAAATAAAATATTTTGCAGAAATTGGTTGGAAAGGAAAATCAACCTACATAATTTGGAATATCAGAAGAAGAAGAATCGGCACATAAATACCAAAATAATTTATTTCAGAGAAACCTTTAAAAGAGTCTTGTGGAGCTCTGGCGGAGGCACCACAAGAAGTGCCTTCTGCATTGTCCCCTCCAAAGTAAAATGTACGTCCGAAAACGATGCATAACAAACTCAAATAATTATAAAATGTACAAAAAAGTTTCAAAATTGTATCAGATAAAATGTCTATTTATTCATTTATATTTCACGTTCGCGTTAAGTGTTTGTTTTTTATTCAGGCAATATTTGGACATCAACTTCGCTGGTCTTTTGGGGGTCCTTGACGTGGCATCATAAACAAAGATGGCGGTGGCAGTTAGAGCTTCATAGAGTTTGAATTTATATTTAGTATTTTAGAATGATTATCTTAAGTCAATAGGTCCATATATTTTCTATATGCATAATTGTCGCTGTGTTTTTGAGGCATTGTCGGTGTGACGCCGTAAAATGAGCGGCTGGGCCGGTTTTTCTGAGGAGGAGCTTCGGAAGATGCAGCCGCAAGGTAATATGTCATACTGCTAATGTTAGCTGGGCAAGTTTACGTCTCTCTGCCCCCGTTGTTGGCTTGTTTTTAAACACACTTTTCTGTAAAAACTCTCTGTACCGCCTTTATTAACAGACTCAGCGATGCCCGGAGCGGCAGCCCGAGGGCGGAAACCGGTTCCAGCCAACCGGACACGGCAGCAGTTACAGCGGGAGAGGGCCCTTCAGGTAGTCGCTCAAAAAAGCGCCGGAGCCGCCTCTCTGTGCCTCCCACCGGAGCAACAGCTCACCAAACCGCCGCCGAAAAGAGACCCTGAGCCTCCAGCAGGAGCTCCGGCTGTCAAACACGGGGTGCAGCACAAACCCACCGAGATGAAGCCGGCTCCAGAGGAGGAGCCCCCGGCCGTCAAAGAACTGGAGAAACAAGAGGTGGCACTGTTAGTATATCTTTTTTTTCTCCATATATATCGTACTCCCTATTGGGATTTCATTGGCTGTTTAAAAAAAAGAAAGAAGTCTATCCTGCGTTGTGACCACTATTGAAGCTAGTAACTTGTTTTTCCAGCTGTTGTGTTTGCCTGTCATTGTCCTACTTTAATGTTCAGGCTTTCATCGTAGTTTCATATTGTTACCTGTGCAAACAGTAGGAGAAGTCAGTGTCATTCTCTTCCATCTGTGACCAAGGGAAGGTGACAGAGACACTGAGAAGATGTCACTCAATCAACAAACGCACAAGTGACAGCACTAAAGTAGGGATTTATTTAAGTCAAAACTAAACGTTTTGGGATATTCTAAAATCTGAACATGTACAGATATTATTAAGATAGTGGGGGATTTAGTTTTTTAGTTGTATTGTTTTATTTGTGCTGCATGTCTGTATGTTAAATTCTCTGTTTGATCACAGACGGGAAAAGACGCGTCTGGAGCAACTGCAGCAGGGCCAAAAGATAATCGAAGAGAGGAATAAGCGCAAGAAAGCTCTGCTGACAAAAACGATTGCTGAGAAGTAAGCATGGCTGTCTTGGTACTGCAGTGAGCACCACGCTGTCATGAAAGTAAAACCAAAATTGGGGCTGAAAGATGACATTTACTCAAGAGTTTGTCATTGTCCACAGGTCCAAACAGACTCAGGCAGAGGCTGTGAAGCTGAAGAGGATCCAGAGGGAGCTCCAGGCCCTCGACGACATGGTGTCCAATGATATCGGCATCCTGAGAGGAAAGATAGAACAAGCCAGCTGGGACTACTCCACTGCCAGGTAGAGCGACAACTCCAGGAACTAAGAAATTACAAAAAGTGAATTGTTCTTATCTTATGATTTAAATTTACAATAGCCACGTTGCTCTCAGAATTGTGAACTCTCGTCAGGGACAGACCAGAATCACACAGTGAACAGGGCCCTTTACATAGCTGGAAGAAAAAGAGTTAACAAACTGCCACAGTTGGAATGTAACTCAAATACTTTGATGGAGGACACGACAGCTCCACTACTGAAGTTAATGTCAATATATCTTGAAATACCTGAGGTTTAGGGCATATTGTCTCGCTTGAGGATGCTTGAACACGTGGACAGATGAGTTGGTTGACTGCTGGGACATCAGCAACAATAAGACATTTCTAAATAAACGGCCACTAAGCTTTCACAATGTTATAAAATCATATTTGTATTTGAAATAAAAAACAGTCACTCTGATTTGAATAACTGAAACGGCACTGAATTCTTTGTTTTCAACAAAACAAAGTGTCCAGGTAACGCAGCCTACATCCACTGTAAATGCTGCCCCCTGCAGCTTGTTACCAGTACTCATGTAAACCTGTCTCACCCCCCCAAAACTTGTAATCCACATGCTCTCAAAGACTGAACTAGTTTCCGCAGACACGGTCCTGTTTAGATGTTCTGGGGAGTCTTTCACCTTGCTTTAACCTATAGAAACTAATGAAGCACTATAACAACTGAACGCTCAATATACAATAACAATTATATACATGTTACTTGTTAATCAGCCGCATTAAATTTCCACAGAAGGTATAAAGACGGTGAATAGTTTTATAACTTGTGTTTGTTTCTTTTTCTTCCAACATTGATCCATAAAGCTGTGTTTGACAGCCACTTGTGTAGCGAGATTAGCTCCATGTCAGGAACACTGCCCATTACAGATGTTTGTATAACAGGAAGAAGACCTGACCTTCACACAGTCATTATACTGGATTCCGTTGTGATTATGTTGATATAATCAATTGTTGCGGTTTTGCTGAGGTACAACGTAAAAGCCCCCGAGGGGAAATGTTTGACATCATCTGTTTAGCTACCACAATGTTTCTAAACAGCATGTTCTGTTCTTCACAATTACAACAATGTTTCAGCATCCAGACATTGTGGGAGGAGCTGCGGGGGTGTTGTGCCACTATAATACCTTAGTTGTAAAACATCTGTTTATTTTTTGGTGAAAATATAAAGATGTTTTTCTACCAAAAAAATCCAACATTCATCAAAAGAAGCCAAAGCTCTAAATTGCTGACTGTTGGTAAACAAGATTCTGATAAGCCAATTGTGTGTAGGTTATGATACTCGTATTTCAGTCCGTACCGAACCATTTCAATGTTAAAAACCCAACCAGGGCGATTTAGACAATCGGTCTGATCATTTTTGCAAATTAATTGTTCAGAAAGAACTGATGAACGATCTTAACAGTGACATCATCATATTGTCAATTTTTTAAAGGGATATAGATTAAAGAAAATAGAAAAATCCTCATAATTTTAGAAGCTGAAAAAAGGTCATATTGCTTCGTTAAAGATTGAAACACATGACATGATAATCGATAAATACCGCTATATAACACGACAATAACACTAATCGCTTCATTGACATATACCGTGCTCCTCCGTGGACTGTCTTCATTAACACAAAAAAGCAGGAGCTAGAACAGGAAGATGTTGCATGATGCACACTCAGCATATTCGGCAGGTGAGGAATGCAGACGCGAGTAATTTGATTTGTTTGCAGCAAATATTGTAAATGAAATGACCCTACTGTCACAGAAAGAAAGTTATTACTCGTATGTAAAAGTGAGATACTCTTGAGTGCAAATGAGAAATTGTTTTCAAATCGTCTTGGCGTATATTTTTCTCAGAAAGCGGTACGAGAGGGCGGAGGTGGAGTACGTGACGGCCAAGCTGGACCTGCACAAGAAGACGGAGGTGAAGGAGCAGCTGACAGAGCACCTCTGCGCCATCATCCAGCAGAACGAGCTGCGTAAAGCCCACAAGCTGGAGGAGCTGATGCAGGAGCTGCAGCTGCAGGGCCACTGAGGAAGAGCTGGAGAGGCAGAGAGAGGAGGAGAAGGAGGAGAAGAAGATAAAAAAGCTGCGTTGAGGCGCAGAGTGACGGGAAAACGGGGGAACGGCTCGGTGGCCGATCGGGAGTTAACGGCGCAATCAACCAACGACTGTCGACCCACGGAGGTGGAGCCTGTGATGGAGGAGAAAGGAGGTGGCGTCCGTCAGGAGCACCACCCGATAACTGAAGTGCCGAAGACCGAACACGACGGTCCGACACTAGCACACTCTGTTCAAGGTGGAGTCGCAGCCTCCTGATGCTCGGAAGACATTATCACACACTGTGACGCAGTAATGTTTTCCAACTATTCCCTCAGCCAGAGGAAGTGATCCTCGACACTAACGTCCAACGTCAATTCCCTTTTTGGTGGTAACCATCCAAATGAGTCCGATCATCCGTGTCTCCTGAAATGAGACCGGGTTTGTGTCCTGCAGCCTATGAGTTGATTGTTGGATATTATGGGTTGATCCGGATTGTGGTTTTGGTTATTGAAAAAGTAAGCCGCGTCCTGTGATCTGTTGACAGTTTGTTCTTGTTGGGACGCAGATAGCGAGGTTTGTCGTATTTATACAAGCTCGAACGGGGAAGTAGCTTTCACAAATGTTAAAGTTGGTAAAAGAGTGTTCGCTTTGGATTGGGACCGGGGCAGAACGGTTTGAATCGGGTCATCTCTTTTTGAGATGTTGCAGATTTGTACATTACATTTATTTATTATGTAAGAAATACAATCTGGGCGGCATTGCGTGTCCTTCAAAAGACATTTTCTGTTGCTGATTAGTGGGAGATGTATATAAAAATAATACTTTTACTGAACTGTCAAGTATCCAAGTTGACATCTGATTTAAATCAAAACGTTGACAGTTTAAGACTTTATAAAGGAGAAACGTCTTGTAAGGCTTTTTGTATTTAGAAAACATTTGAGAACTTGAGCTTCTTTTGTTGGTGTCAGGGGGGGGGGGGATGATATAAAATGATATTTAGGGTGAAAACCGGAGTGCGATATCGGCACTAGTATCGATAAGTTGCGATCAACACCCAGCCTTCAGTATGTGTGTACCTGCAGGATCAGCTCCAGATCCTACTCGGCTGCAGAGGAAATCCAAGTATGTTTTTATTTGTGCGCCTGTGGATAAACCTTCGCTTGACATGAATCATCCTTCGGAGCGAAGGTTGCAATCAAAAGATGAGCGGCGTCTCGCTCGTCGCGTCTTTGCGGCAGCAGTGAAAGACGCTTCCCTGCTTACTTCCCGGAAGGAGGCGCGGATCCGTTCCTGTTCCAGAGCACGATCCCTCCTGTCTTGTGTGTTGTAGACCAACATGTCCGCCGGCGCTGGGCTCGCGTTTCTCAAAGCTAATTGTCGTCTTGTCAGTCGGGGAGCAGCGGGCTTCCTGAATGTAAGAGGATACCTGTTGACGTGTACTTCCAGCTGCATTCTGCAGTTCACTTTCTCCGGCTGCACAATGTGTCGACTATATTATATGACAATAATATGATGTTGGCCTGTGTATATCTGTTTGCCTGGCCCAAGCCTGCTTGTATGTGAACCAAATGACATGAATATAAATAGTTATTTAAATTGGGTACATATTTAAAGATGGGATATGTAGATATACATTACACTATGATATATATATTTTTTGTATTACAAAAATAAACTCTTTTTAAAAAAAACATTTTTCTCCTTGTGCATGTTGTCCTCATGTCAGTCTTGTTAAGCATTTTAAATGATGAGTTATCTGCATGGAATTTTACCCAGGGAGCACTTTGGGACCATCATCGCTTTTGCAAGTCGTTTTTTTTTTTTTTTCCGTTTCTTTTTTTTCCAAGTGCAGTAAGTGTTTCTGTAAACCGCTTTGAGATTTTACAGAGCTCCGGTCACATCTGGCCGTCTGAAGGGGAGGCCGTAAAAGCAGCTCTCTTAATTAGTTGGTAGGTAGAAGCTCAGAGTGGGAGAGTGACCACCGTCCTGTCCACGCACAACCTTCAAGGTCAACGTTTGAAGTCGCCCCCGGAGCAGACTTCAGGTCAGATTTGACCAAATAATCAAGACGTTGCCATGAAAAATGA
The DNA here is from genome assembly GCF_009769545.1 of Cyclopterus lumpus. Taxonomy (NCBI): domain Eukaryota; kingdom Metazoa; phylum Chordata; class Actinopteri; order Perciformes; family Cyclopteridae; genus Cyclopterus; species Cyclopterus lumpus. The sequence goes on along the minus strand of NC_046969.1, from coordinate 8,578,483 downwards.
CTGAATTATGTCGTCTGCATATATCCACTGGTGGAATATAACTAAGTATGTACTGAAGTACACTGTTGAGGTACGTGTTCTCATTTGATCTCACAAGTCTGTATTTGAGTTCTAAAAAAGGGGAGAATCTGCCAGTGCTGAAGTTATATTCCAGACTATCAATGCAGATCAACTAAAATCCAGTTACGTTTTTCATAATTGTTGTCAAGTTTTTGTGCTTTTGTTTCCACAACAATTTTAGGAATTATGTATTTATACGATTGGGTTCCAACAATAAAACATCTAGAATGTAAAATAGAAATATACAAAGGGCCAATCTACATAACGACTGTTTGCTTTTGATATTTTAAGTGCATCTCTGTAATGTAAAGTATTTTCAATACAGGTACTACTGAAGTAGATTTCTGATTATGGTACTTATTTATTTATTGATATTGTAGGAGCTCGTTCAGATAAAAAGCAGCAAAGAATTCTGCACACTGAACATAAGGGTGTTTATGCTACATTTTCACATGATCCACCTCATGCTTCAATTAAAAAATAAGGGGGGGGGGTGGGGTTATAATAATGATTGTCGGAACTCCTCAGAGGGGGTCTCCTGTGAAAAGAAAAGTACTCTGGATTATGACAAAGAAAAATGAGAAGATACAGGCAGTGGAGATTAAGGCATCGGCAGAAATGGCTTCTACATTAGAAATACATTTCCATAGGGGTGTGTGTGTGTGTGTGTGTGTGTGTGTGTGTTGGGCCGGACTTCAGAGAGCGCAGGGTTTATAAAGTAAAGTGTGATTTATGTGGCGCTGGCGTCCTCCGACAGGCCGAGAGAGACCGTGAAACCTGAGAAGTCCGAGAGGCAAGAAAGAGAAGAAGAAGAAAAAAAGACTCCCAAATCAAGTTTTCCTGAACAAAATCTCCGCCATCTGGACGAGCCCGAGCTTCACCCCCACATCTACTGAACTTTGAACTCACTGTCGGTGCAACTGTGAAGCGACAGAAAGTAGAAGAATAGATGGAACTGGTTTCATGTTTGTTTTGTTGTGATGAAAAACACCGGAAGTCTCTTATCGAGGACTCAGTCGCTTTTGGCAATTAACAAAACCTGGTCCGGGTTCATGTGAGCTGCTGGATAATTAACCCAACTCCACTTGTACCAACGATGTAGCGAAATCATGCGATTATCCACAAGAACCCACCGGTGGACTCGCAACACATTCATCTGCAGGATAAATTAGACAAAATTAGACAAAATGTACAGAAACGTGAATCGAATATTGTCTTATAATGTCACGGCTGTTTGATGGGAAACGAATTCAGTTCAACCAAAACAATTGTTAGATGTTCATGAAGGTAAATACATACACGTTATAAAAAAAATCACGTTGACCTGTTTGGAAAACGATTCACCCTATAACTCTAAATATAAATGAACCAAACCGTAATCTGACAAAACAAGTGAACCAAAAGCCACTAATAAGCCTGACTGATTGATTTATTTCCGTCCCCTGATGATCAGCCCTCTGTGCGCGTGTGTGCGTGTGTGTGTGTGCGTGCGTGTGTGTGTGCGCGCGGTGTTCAGGGCCGCCTTTTCTGAGCGGTTTTTGGGGCTTTGCAATAAAGAGAATGTGAATTAATTTCACGCGGCCACTCGCTCTGTAAACTCTGCGTGTTGTTTTAATCATCAGCAGATTGGCTGTTTTATGTCGCAGCACCACAGAGCGTTTACAGTTACAACCGTGCGGCGCGCGAGCCGCCTGCAACCGGAGAGACAGCAGGACCAAACGAGTCGTAACACTTCAAGAGGGCACGCAGATATAGTTCATGTCGTATATACATTTAAACGCATTTACTGTCAGTGTTGTATTTATGTTTTTTTGTGTGTCTTTTTTCTTTTTACAATGCATTTATCAGACAGCTGGAGTTCATTTGCAGATCATATCATAAAACATCGCTGTTTTCTCCAATGTTTTTTTTTTTTTTCCTCTTCTTTTTCCTCTGAGGCTCATTTCAGCTCGATAACAAACACACAACTCAGGCATCATGTAGAGTTTTATGTCGGCCAAACCCAGAACACGTGATCCTCCAATTTAATTAGATTGTAATTGGTGGGAGAAAAACAACAACTAATATCTCCTAATTTGACAGAATTTCATTTATTGCTCGTTTTCTGCTTCAAAAAGTTGGGGATTTATTGATGGATTAATAATGTAAGAATTCGCTAAGTACATTTTAATATTAGGCCTAATTATTTTTAATTAAATGTTTTTTATTTTAATATTGTACCTTTGATTGAATTTTTTTTTAATGAATTGTAAGGCCCGAATCAGAATCAGCAGAAAAGTATGTTCAGATGGAATAAGAGTTTATTGAAGAGGTTATTACAGCAGCACAAAAGTATCGGAATATATATATGTTATCTATATATTATATTTATAAATCGTGCAAGACAAATAATACATAAAAGGGACACACCAGTCTCCAGGCCTTAAACGTGTGTATATTGTGCAGATTCCTGTTATTTCAGATCAAAAACTCATAGCAGCATGCATGCATTCAGTAAACGTGGCAATGGGTAATATAAAAATCCCCCATCACAAGTCAATGTCATGCGCTCAAAAAGGGAGAATATCCGCTACTTAAATATATTTTTTAAAGCACAACAAAAGTCTAATATACTACCGGGTCAGTATACCGATCACATGTTTTGTGTGTAAAAAAAAAAAATAGCAAAGTAAGACCATCTGTAATGGAGTAAGCAGTGCAATGTGTTCCTCTAAAATGTGGTGAAATACACATAAAAGTGGCCTAAAATAAAAATAGTGGAGTATACCTCATAATTCTGCAGTGTATTGCGTATGTACTTGCCTCCCAGCAGCACGCGTCTCATCTTCTACCGTGTATATAAAGGTTCACACGAAATCTTTAGTGCAACGGATCGAACTTCAATGCGTAAAGTGAAATATGAGTAAGTGCATGTTTAATAACAACCTTCATGGTGATCGGTGCTGCTGACGTGTTGAGGCCGCGTCGCGTTGAGGACCCGCGGCACCGGGCCTGACAGCCTCCTCTCAACAAAGATCTAATCAGCCCCTGTCTGTCTGTCTGTCTGTCTGTCTGTGTGTGTGTGTGTGTGTGTCTGTCTGTCTGTCTGTCTGTGTGTGTGTGTGTGTGTGTGTGTCCCGCTGATGCAGAAGTCCCGGTGCAGCCTCAGCAATCAGGCGCAGAGGGAGCGCGTCTGCGACATGTGGTTCCCTGCACAGGATGTACAGAGCAGCGAGGAGGCCATTTACTCCCAATTAGGGAAATAAAACAGGACAGGGGCCAAAGTGCTACTCCAATCAGCACCAGGGGTCACTGGACAGCGGCGGCGGGATCTTCATCATCATCATCATCATCATCACCCTCCTCCTCCTCCTCAGTCCGGGAGCGAGACGGCATCGAGGGACTGAGTTGTCACAGAACCAGCAGAGAAAGGAAGCGCATTAAAACTCTTTTATTCTAATGTTCTCGTTTTGATTGACAGGTCTGGTATAGGGGACGTGTTTATGCTATTTAACTTCCAATACCACAGTGTACAAATACTACTTTCCAAAGTGAAAGTATTGCATTTAATTTGCATTACATGACTTTCAATACAGTAAGTATAAGAGGAGAATACAATGTCCCTGATATGGAGTGCAAATAATAGAAGTATTCACAATAATTACAGGAAGAAAATTTACTTTGTTTTTAATTTCCTCTGCGGCTCCACAATATGTCTAACAAATCTCCACCACTCTCAAGATAATAGGATATATTTATACCAAACAGGTTTGTCCATGAATACAGTGATGTTTTATGATTTGATGATGAGTTTGATCTCCTGTAATGTGTAAGACTGAATCTGAAGGTAACTTTATCCAAGTGAGTAAATATATGTAATGTAAGTATCTGATGTATTAGTTGCTTTCAGCGTTGTCCTTTGAGTGAAACTTAAGGTGGCAGCTCATGATTATAAAGAAAACTCACTGTATAAAGACATAAAGTGGTGTTTTCGGTGTGACATCACACACTGTCACCTGCCCGATGAATTCACCTCATTAGGATTCACGCCGGCCTCAGAGGGTCAGCAGGCTGTCGTGGGTTCCACCGTTCAGTTACCACCCACAGTCTCCTCGAGCTGGACCATGACTACAAACCAGTACGGACCTTAATTATCCCGGCTTCGGGCATTACAGTCCTGACATGAGTTAAGCTGTGGACTTTCACGACTCTGTGATCAAGTTCACTTTCAGACTCACAAAACCAATCTAGTGAAGCCTTCATTTAGTCGTCCGTGGTTTCTGCCGTGTTTCATACTGAATCAGAGTAAAAGAGATCAGTGTTGGAGATTTATGTGGGAGCACTTTATGGATGTGAACTCGGAGCCCAGAACCTGCCTGTCAGCCGCAGACAGAACGACTGTATCTGATCAAACATTGAGGCCTTTATTGAACTGGCAAGTGCTTTGTGTTGCAGATCAGAGGATGCCAGTGGCTGTCACACAGTGCAGACGCACATTCATCAAACGGTTAAATTCCGCTCTTTAACACACAGGTCAAACTGTGCTAATACGCTGTCGGTGTATACGCTCTATCATCGGCCCATTTAACTCCTTGCATTATTATTATTATTATTATTAGTAGTAGTATGGCACACACGGTAGGACTAGAGGTTCATTCTTGATCCTGGGAATTGAAGGTGTCTCTCTGTGAGGCATGTAGCAGTTTTATTTGTTATAAATGCAACGACTGACGTGATGCAGACACGGGGTAAATATGTGACATTTCGAAGGCTCTCTGTTTACGATGGGGAGCGAACCGAATTAGAGTGGAAGAGGTAGGGAGATTTTTTTCCTCACTGCTACTGAAAGTCACAACCCCCATGCAGCCGTTAAAGCTATGCGGGCACATTCACAATCTTACACGAGTAAAAGCTTGTACATACATCAAATTAAAAAAAAGTTAAGTTAAAAAAGCCACAGAGTCTGTTATATATATGTATTACATAAAGATGGAATATAACCGATGAGTTAACTTGTAACAACATTTTATGTTGTTGAAACAGAGCTACTGTTTTCTGTTGGGTAATTTATTCAAAAAATAATTCATATTTTATTTAGTTTATATAATGTTGATCTGAAAAGTAACTACAGCTGTGAGATAAAAAAAAAAGTACCAACTTATGTCTGAAAAGTCGCTGAAGTATGAAGTCTCATGAAATGCAGATACTAGTAAAGTACAAGTACCTTCACATTATACATAAATGTACTGTAATTTAGTTCCTTGTACGAATGCAAGAGATTTGACACAGAAGTAAACACAACTATGGAGCGCTGATTGTTCATCTATAATTGAAAAGGAGGATCTATTGTAGAAGGATTCGACATGAAAAGCTCGTCTTTGGGCACTTTATCCTTTAATCCGATCACGACAGTAAAGAGGCACACAGGTGTCGTAGGCCGGATTCAAACCCGGGACCTTATGACAATGGTATGCACCTTAATCCGCTGCTGCATCAGGACGCCCACACAGAGCGCTTCCTAATTCGTCTTCAGGGTCTCCAATGCCTCCGCCGCATTCCTGTGGCGTTGGGCTGTTTCAACTAAATACGTGATCTGAAATGACCTGGTAATCTAGTTAAAGTCTTCCGCAGTTGTTCAGGATGACTGAGAAGAACCATGACAGCTCACACTTAACCGTTGACCTCTGCGATGACCTCTAAAATATGCACGCTGCGTTCAATGCGCTCCGCTGTTGTTATCGGGCCATTATTGATTCTCACGCTATTCCTGATTTTGACACTTTCATTAATCTGTGTTTGTGTTTTTTTTTATGTGCTTCCTGCAGTCTCTTGTGTAACACTTTGATTGACACTTCGCTGTTGTTAAATGTGCTCTAAAAATAAACTCGTTAGTTGTTCATGAATTCTGGGTGGATCGTCAATTAAATGAAGCTCAACTATGAAGCAAATATGTCGATGAACTTTTATATCAGCTGTTTGTTATGAAAGCTGCTTTTTAGGACTTCAAAAAAGCATTTCTCAAAAATAAATGTAAAAAGTTGCAAATGGACCAGAGCACGTACGCATTCCTCTGGGTGCAGGTTTATTTTTTGGCTGTTATTTTTTGGCTGTTGTTGTTTTGCGCCAAAGCATCTGAGCCTCTTTCGCAGACTCTTCCTGCTCACGTCAGCTCTGCAGGATGGCATTTTCCTTTGGGAGATGTTTGGACATTTCCATTCGCCACAGACAAACTGCAGCAGTCGGAGCAAACAGGCCGCTTTCACATGGAGCTCTGAACAAAGAATAGGGCCCCTGGAGGAGAAGACTGAGAGTCTGAGACATGGGGAGGCCTTTTTTCCTCTTTTTCTCTCTCTCTCTCTGCGCTAGCTGGCACCGGAATAGACTTGTAGGCAGGAAAAGAGAATCTGGGGGGAAAACTAATGATGAAAAAGTCTACTCTATCCCTGTGCCTTCATTAAATACATGGAAGAACGAGAGAGGCACATCTGGATTCAATCCGCGTCCCTTTGATGGCATCAAGTGTTTCTTTTCCCAGATCAGGGGGCTGCAAGCTACGGGATGTCTATGGCAGCTTGGAGCCCAAAGGTCGACTCCTGCCATCTGAACACATGACCCCCCCCCCCCTCCCCCACACCACCACACATCACCTCCACCACCCAGCTCCCTCCATTCCTTCATCCCTTCACCCCCACCACCTCTCCAACCCGACTAACCTGCAGTGCAGTAAACACAGAGACTTTTACTCCTCCAGGTTTATCAGGCGGCTGGAGTTGCTGCTCTCTTTGCAGAACCAGAGGAAAGTTATCGTATCACACAAGACGTGCAGCGCAAAACATTTTTCTCCGAAATCAGAGGTTCTTAATAGTTTGGGGCGTGTTTTTTTAATTTTTATGACGTGACTAAGTTATGACTTGTTATAGTGGTGAGCAGTTCAACCAAACATTGACTGTACCCTCTCAGATGTGTTCCTTTTGAGGCCTTTTTAAGGGCCTGAAGAGTAGTACATGTTACCTTGAGGGTGACCCCTTCAACTGTTTCTTGGGACTGATTGAGGAGTCCCGCCCCCCCGGGTTGAGAAACTGTCTCTTCCTCCTTCAACTGATCTGAGAGCATGAAAATTCCAACTCACTTCAAAATTAGAAGAGACGGGCTGAGATAGAAATGTGTGTGGGGGGAGGGGGGGGCTCAGTTGATGGAGTGGAAGGTCCAGACTCTCCTCCAGCTCTGATTGGCCGAGCTGAGCCTCTGTAAACCACATGAGAATTGCACACCTGCAGCAGTCAAGTGGCTGATAAACCTTGATTAAGTCTGCCGCTGCATTTGACAACAATATAAAGTGATAATAGAGCTCTTGAGATTAACACAACAAAAGGGAAAAAATGTGCAGTTCAGCTGACTCCTAAATTCCTGTTGTTATCCATAAAGAACTAAATCCACCAGGTATACTTTCAATTGAATCTGTCTGCAAAGAGACAAAAACAAAGCATCTATTTTCTCCGTCGCCGTAGGTTTTCTGGTGTCGCTGATGGCTCCCAGGGAGCAGCGGGGCCAAACTCTGCCTCTTGCTGCCGGGTTGCGTGGCTCTACAGGTCCCACCGGGGATCTGGAGGTCGAAGGCTGCAGCAAAGCCAGATCTAGAATGGCCCACTGAAGGAGTTTTGGCGTATCTGCATTTCATCAGGTTTTGCGCGGGATGACGAGCATTAAGCATTACATTGACTCCCGTAGTGGTGTCTATGCTGTGTGAATGTTAGTTAGTCCTGATGGGCAGGTGGCTCCTCCCATCAGTGTGCATGGGTGAATGGGTGAATGATGACATGGAGTGTTAGAAGCGCTTTGAGTGGTCGGACTAACAAAGAGCTTTACAGGTCCATTTACCGTTTAAGAGCCATCTCCTCGCTGATGGTCTTGTTTTATAGGTCATATTGAGGAATCAGTCATATCTGAGACCGTTTCATAACCAGTTCCTCAAGGTAACTTTAACTGTAGGCTAGTACTTAGTTACTTATCCACTGGTGCTGGGCAGGTAGTGCACGTTGGATTCCTCAGAACTTGTTTGATGGCAATAACCAAAACAAGCTAAAAGAGGCTGAAAAGCTCCATAGAGTTGATGACCAATCTCTGGGGGGTTGTTATGCGTGACACGTTTCACCTCATGGGAGTTAGTCATGTAATTCATGTATTTTCCTGTTGCACCTTTTGGGGCCCCACAACGGCCCCAAACCGCTCCTCGCTTATTTTTCCCCAACTCCTTTTTCCTTTTCTTTTTTAAATCATGGATCCAGTTGGACTTCTTTATCTTCGTGTTGCCGGCTTCCCCGACAGCTGAGCCTCATGAGGACGGATCTGTGGAGAGGCTGACTGGCACGGGCGATACTCGGTTTAATCGTGGCGGACCGCAGGGCAGTCGGAGTGGGTTTATCAGCACACCAGCAGTGATAACACACACACACTCACACACACACACACACACACACACACACACACACACTCACACACACTCATTAGGCGGTGAGGTTTGCCAGCCAGGGGAACAAAAAACAGGCCAAACCAGTGTGTTGATGGTGCTGATGGTGATGTTTCTGCCTATAAGGGGGGTGGGGGGGAGGAGGAGGAGGGAGGGGCAGCTCGTGGTGAGGGCCTGTGAAACGTCAGACACAACATAAAGGCATTGCCACGTAATTACGGGGCTCGCTTTCATTAGAGAGAGAGAGAGAGAGAGAGAGAGAGAGAAAAAAGGTCCTGCCTCCTCGCGCCTAGCTGCCGCTGAGCAAGTTTTTGCGCACACAAGGAGCTTCGCGCATCTGGTCGTCATCATCCTCCTCCTCCTCATCATCATCATCATCATCAGCAGCAGCAGCAGCTCTTCCTGCTCAGATGTGACTCGACCAGAGTGGGAAGAGAGCTCCTTCTCCTCAGAGGACTTCTGCGAAACGCGTCTTTGAGACTTTTCTCTCTCCGGCAGCAGGACAGGCTGATATTTCTCCTCGTGTGCCGGTGACGCGCGCCGCTGGATGGATTGTCTGTGAGGGTTTGACCGGGGGAGAAAAGAAAAAAAGAAAAAGGCAGGCGAGGAGAAAACGTCGCTGAAGTGTGTTCGAGCCCCGCGCCGCTGATCTGGATGTGAACAGATCCGCGGTCCGCTTTGGAAGAACCGAGCGTCCCTCGGGCTGGTTTCTGGAGCTCGCGCGCTCTGCACGCACGGATCTTGTTCTGCTCGGTTGTTGATTTCCTCTCTTTCTTTCTTCTCACCAGCGCTCCGTTTTTCTTTTTCTTCCAAAAGTAGTTTTTCTTTTCTTTCCCTTTAACGCTTGCGTCATGACTTCTAGCTATGCACATGTAATGGACAGGCAAGCCTCGCTATCAAACCGCCTGGAGAGTCCGATCACGTCGAACCTGGACAACCTGCAAGCCAAAAAGAACTTCTCGGTCAGCCACCTGTTGGATCTGGAAGAGGCCGGGGAAATGGTCGGCACCCAGGCGGACGAGAGCGTCGGGGAGGCGGGGAGGAGTATGCTGGAGTCCCCGGGGCTGACGAGCGGGAGCGACACGACCCAGCAGGAGAGTAAGTGAAAAGCAGACCGGCCGAGAGCACCAGGCACCGAGCGGAGGAGATAACAAAAAAAACAGCTTTTAAATCGTGTGAGCAAAACGTTACATATCCACCCGTGTGTGTGTGTGTGTTGTAGTGTAGCCTCGGGGTGAAAAACCTCCAGTTTACCAGGGGGGGAAACACCGCCGATCTCACACAAATGCAGTTCTAATGACCTGCAAATAAAAGCCATTTGTTTTCATTACCTTCTGGCGTGCGTCCGCGTGCAGAGCGCATGAATGGAGCTCTGCAGAATGCAGCGCGCGCACGGAAGGAATCCTTTAGTGAGTTTTGGCAATGCATCATCCCTGACGGCCTCCCCCTCAAAATGGCCATTAATTTACCATTAACACTTTGATGTCAGTGAGGTATGGTGATGTTGGTGGACATGGTCAGTGAAGGAGCCTTGCGAGTCAGCCTCGGGGGTAATAAATCTCTCGCCTCATGACCTAAACGAGGCCACGCTTTGATCTTTTTTGACTATAGATATAAATACAATTCAAGACTAATTCCAAAAGTATTTGAAAATACTTAGAGCGAGTCACATGACGATTGCGTCACGTGTATGATAGTTTAATGATACACATATGTATTAATCTAGCACTAAATAATGATGTGCCATTGTTTTAAACAACACATTCATCCGTGCGTAAGAATGGCCGATCTAAGCCGGGTTTTGGTGAGCTAAGAGACGGGTACTGCTCGCCGAGCGCCCGCTCACGCACCGACCTGACAATCGGAGGTATTATTTACAACTTTTTTGTGTGTTGAAAGGCGCCGCTGCGTGAGTGGAAGTTGACCAAAACACGGGGATAAGCCCACAAAAAGCCGCCGCTCGCTCTCTCCGGCGCACCATCGAGAGAGTAAATAAACGCTCCCTCCTTCCTCCTCCTCCTCCTCCTCCTCCTCCTCCTCCTCTTCCTCTGCTCAAAGGGCCATTTGCAGCGGCTGACAGAAACGTTATGGGCTTTAATGAGTGTTATTGTTAGTTTTTTTTAAAGGCTAAAAATCGTGTGAGAAATATGCGGGAGGAAGTGGCCGGGTCACGTCGTTAATTCCCGGTTATTTTCGGCCTGTCAAACACTCTCAGAATATCGGAGCCTAAATCATTTGTCATAATTACCACGCGTGTCCTCGCGCCAACAATTAAGGACTCAAATATCAGCATCTCACCAAACCGCGTGTTGTAGAGAGGTGATTTGAAAGTGAACCAGTCGGGTTTAGAAAACATTTTTAGATTTACACGAGATTCAGAAAGAAATAATGACACGTGTTGGAGCCTAATCATCAGCACAATTCATATTGATTCATACGTGAAAAAAAACAGTGTGACTTTTAGGATTTTTAATAAATTTCACAAATTGCCATATTAGCCGAACTGACCACGAACAAAAACAAAAACAACGTTTCAAAGTAAAAATGGTAAAAATGTGTTTTATTATTTTAGGAATCAATAACCTCTCCCCTCGTGAATGAGCGTTGGCAGCAGGACTAATTGACTTTTACTGATGGCTTCTAATGAGATCAGTCTACTCACACGTGTTGGTCACACATGCTGCAGGATGATGGTGATGATGGTGATGATGATGGTGATGATGGTAACGGGGAATAGCTTTGATTTGTTTTATTTAGTTTAAATGTCACCTTGATTAAAAGCTTTCCGAGGCCAAACCACGACTAATGAAATAAACACATAGATCCCTTTTTGGGATATTTGGATTTCATCGTTCATATTTGTGTTAATTTGAAGCTGCATGACAGGACAGAATATAAACTCATTCAAAAAAAACAAACGATACATTTGTATTTGTAAATGTTCCATACCATTTTTGTTGCCACACTTGCAGTGTGCTAAATACAAATACAAGTTAAAATATTGCATTCACAAAGAAAAGATCGATTCAATATTTTCTATTTTGTCATGCGATTCAATTAAACCTTTTTTAAAAAATGTTATTTGTTTGTCATTCAAATGCTCTACAATTGCTTTAAAAACAGTACTTTCAGTATAATACATTTTTAACATGCCAAGTCACAATCATATTTAGCGTCCGACTTTATGTCGTTTTAATATGTTTATTTTTTTTTTTTGTATTTATGTGTGTCTCACTCTTTCGACGGACACTATTTTGTTGTAGCACTTTTCTCCGCGTGTAACGTCATCACACGGGCGGACTAATTAAGTGCGTCATGGTTTTCATTCTAACCTCGAGCCTGTAATACGGCTGTGAGCGTGTGTGCGTGTGTGCGCGCGTGTGCGCGTGTGCGTGCGTGTGTGTGTGCAAGTGTTTAAGGGGGAAACTATGCGCGGTCGCTGGTTAGCGTGTGCGGCTGCCATCAGCGTTCACAGCCGCTCTCCGCACGTCGCACCAACGGGCCCGACGTGCGGCCCTCAGAGCTGCTGCACGCAGGGGCCACACGTCCGAGTCCGAGGAGAGATCTGTGATCTCAGCTGCTGGAAGTGTTTTCCTCATGAACCACAAATACATTCACAATGCGACAATGACGTTTATTAAATAATAACCTCATCTGTATTTGAAGTATTAGCAGAGAATTGGTCATTTTCTATTCGGTTAATTTTAGGCCATATCTTTCATATGGCGGATTTAATGGCAGGTACATGTTTTTGAAAGACCTGGCAATAATATAATACAAATAACAAGAGTGATAATAATAATTGTTATAATAATAATTATAAAATATACCCCACAAAAAATGCCACGTTAAAAAGTTTCACTTGTCCAACATCTGGAGTTTTACTTTGTCAAAACATAATAAATTCATCAATGATTTAGTATTTTAATGTTCTTAATCTATAGACATTTAACTGCAGGGGTCAGGACCCCCGCAGAGGGGAGGCCAGATAACGTCTGAAAGGTCACGGGAGGATTAACAGAATTAGGAAGAAAGAAAAAGAAAAGATCAGTGTTACAAAATTCTGTTTATTTTCTTGTTTTGTATTGTGAAGCTTTAAGTCTGAATATGTGAATTTATTAGATTTTAAAGAGCAAAACAGCACACAAACAAAAAGACATCCCTCTCCATAACACCATCTCCACAAACAAATAGAAACGAGGAGGAAAAGAACTTCCAAACAAAAGAGAAACAATAGACTTTTCACTAAAGGTCAGTCTGTTAAACTTAAACTGCCCACAGAGTGACGAGTGGGTGCAGTTTCATTTAAGAACCGTTGAAAGGCCAAAGGGATTGTGGAGCAGCTTTTAAAAACTTCTTTTTTAAAAGTATATAGGCAACATTTGACTAAGATGTAAATGAGCTGCAAGGTGGTACACTCCGGATCCTCAAAGGGATGAACAGGTCACAGGATGATCAAATTAAATTCAAGAATGAACAAGAATTGTTTTTTCTTCCCTTCTTTCTTCTGGTGAAATACCGAACGCGTTTAATGTGGCCTGTAAAAATCCTTCAAATGCCACAATGTGAGACGCCCCTTTCAAACTGCTCAACAACCAAACTTATTTAAACACAGACTGATATTTGGGGTCACAAGTGTTTTTTGCTTTATTGTCTTTTCTGTCATTTTTCAACCAGCAGATGTAAGAGTTTACATCTAGTGTCTCCTGATTGGCTGAGACTGCAGGGGGCAGCTTTTCTCTCATTAGACAACAAAGAGCAGTGTTGACACACTGCAGCATCTGACACCAAGCCAGCTGTGTGTGTGTGTGTGTGTGTGTGTGTGTGTGTGTGTGTCTGTGTGTGTGTATGTGTGTGTGCGTGTGCGTGCGTATGTGTGTGTGTGGAAGAAGTAAAAGCAGTCCATTACAAGTTCTGCATCAGCATGTAGCTCTGAACATGTAGTCCCAGTTCCCCCAGTTCCCCCAGTTTGAGTCCAGCCACGGACGTTTTGGTGCAAGTCTTCTGTTAATTTTAAAAAAACAAAAGGCAATGCATGTACTTACACTTTAATTGAATATCGACGTAATAATGTTCCTGAAGAGCTCAAATGTGAATTAAGTAAAATTGTTGTGGAGATAAAAATCTGCCGTTTTTGGATTTGACGGACAACCTGTAGCTCTACATTTTGGGGATTTCTTGTATCATCCAGTTCTTCATCTTTTAAATCAAACATGTCCTCCACAGGCTGAGAAGATGATGGAAAACTCTAGTTATTTGAGATTAAACTAAGCCAATCCCATCCATGAGAGGCAAAAGTTCTGATTTGTTGTTGTTGTTCTATAGAAGTTGATTCGGTAAAAACTGAACTTGTTTCATCTCTGGATAATGTTTAAAAGTTGTCTGATCATGAAGTTGACATTTTCGAGATACAATACTTTCACATGAGTGATGGAGGGAGGGTTCAAATCTTTTGTGTAAAAGTATCAATACCGCCGTGTACACTGAAGTGAAACGGTAAACGAGGAATCCGGCTATTCTCCGGAACATTGCATTCATTCGTGACTATTTTGCATCAGCTAAAACATAACGCTGCAGAGATCGCCTTTTTTTTGAAAGAGCAAATTGCCAAAATTCTGACACCATTCGCACACATCTGCAAATGACTACATTTACTTTCAGCATCCAGTTAAACCCATGTCATGAATCTGATTTTTTTTTCCAGGCAAACTGCAAAAAGATGTCACATTTATCGTAAAAGGATCATAAAAGAGATCCAAACCTTTGAGGTTTCACCAGGTTGTAACAAACCACTGATGTTAACATTTGACCTCCCACTTCATTTAATCCAAAGAAATTACACCTTTGTCACACTCAAAGATTAGAAAAAAAATTAACCTTCAGACTACAATAATAAATAAATAACATTTAGATTGTTGGCGTTTGAAAATGTACATTGAACATAAAATATTGCAATATTATTTTCTGTTTTGCGTTAATTCTATATAAAATAAATTAAATGTGCTATTTTAGTGATACAAGATTCTTAGTGGACGAAAGGGCGTTTTTTTTTAATTCATGATGAAAGTAAAAGCTGACTCTGCAAAGTGAGTCATGGCTGTCAGATGAACATAATGCGGTGAAAAATACCAGATTTCCCTCTGAAGGCTCTCAAAATTAAAATACTTGAATACAGTTTATGAAGCCCTAAACTGTACTAGAGAACACGAATGAATGTACAGAGTAACTTCCCACCTCTGTGTGCGCGTGTGTGTGTGTGTGTGTGTGTGTGGCTACAAATTGTGTAGTGAGTGTGTAATTAGGCATGACATGGATGATCGTTTCTTCTCGACGTGAGCGTGTCATTTGGTGGTCTTGATGCAGCCACAAGGCACCAGCACTCGATTCCAGCCCGCAGCATTCAGGCCCAACATGTGCAGCACATGGAAGGTGCTCGGGGTCCAGAGCGGATTATATATTTATCTTGTTTGTTTGCCTGGACGTGTGTCTGTTTGTTGTAGGCAGATCCAGGAATTGTTTTGAAGGATCTTTTAAATAATCACGTCACCCAATCTTCCCAAACGCCATCAGTGTTCTCTCGCCATGTTTTGCCGCCACACCCAATATAGTGGGCCAATTTCTTTTATTTATTTATTTGGGTTATCCTGGTTGGAGATTTCTTTGTGTTGTTATTTTCTGTGTGATTTTGTGCATTCTCTTTTTGTTAAAAAGACAATTATCTTGGGGCATATTTGCCTTTAATCGACAGTTTAGATTTGAGAGGCAGACAGGGAGTGTAGAGAAATGAGGGCTTTGTGGTCTCTTCATGACACCCGTCTCAGACGCCACACGGTTTCACATACTGAGTCCGAGGATCTTGGCAGCGGTACGCTCTCTTTAGTTACAGCTGCTATGTTATAAGATTATCGGCAAACAGTATTCATAATTCAGATCCTTCTCTTAAGTAGAAACAGTGACATAGTAATGTAAACACGTGGTAAACAAAAGTTCTGGCTTGAACAGCCCAAAAGTATTACCTGCACTCACCTGTCTAAAGTGAAGGTACTCGGTGTAGGCTGCAGGGCAGGTGGAGAACAGCTTGGACATGAACCCTAAAGATTGTTATTGATGTATTAATGTGTAAGCAGTATATTAATGCTCATTTGAAGTGACGTTTTAAAAAAAAGAAGAAGTAACATACAGCAAAGAGTGACTGGGTTGATACTTCATCTTCTCTGAACTGCCTTGAGCAGCCGTTGTTGCATGAAATATTATTAAAATGTAACGTGGTCCGACACGGGGCTTTCGTTTTATTTTATTTTATTCTTTCTATCTCCTCGGGCAACTTGTCTGCATAGCTACAAACCACAAGCACCGGTGGGAGAGCTGTGTTCCCAATGGGTCTTATCGAGCCTACATTACCCTCTTCTTCTGCCCGCAGATGAACAGATGAACACGGAGGAGAAGAAGAAGAGGAAGCAGCGCAGGAACAGGACCACCTTCAACAGCAGCCAGCTCCAGGCTCTGGAGAGAGTGTTTGAAAGGACACACTACCCCGACGCCTTCGTCAGAGAGGACCTGGCCCGCCGGGTCAACCTCACCGAGGCCAGAGTCCAGGTAACGATGTGACCTCGACAGTCAGTCAGGGACTTCTATTTTTCACGTGTCCTCCCTTTCAAAATAAAAGCTTCATTCCCTGAAGTCTGAAGGTTTTTCCTTCAGCAGCAGTGATTTACCAAGCGGGTTCAACCTTTGACCAAAGAAGAAGAAGCAGCAGTCATAAAACGCGAAATATAGAAGGAGGCTCTTAGTCATTTCCCCTTTTAAAACCACTTTGACCAGAGGGACGCACAAATAAACCAATTCTTATTAACACACAGACACTAGCTGCACCCCAGTGGGACCAGTTGAGTCCTTTGGGTCCTCATGACTCAGAACAGGGTTTAAAAAGCGATCCATGAACAGCTTTGTTTGTATGGTCAACCAAGAGCAGCAGAAGCAACTTGTTATCGGAAATAACTTTTACAAAACACTGGAGGGCATCTTCATCTGTTGGCTCTCACCCTAACAGATTCAGTTATTAGTTCTCCTTGGTGCCGAGCGGTTGTCATGGTCCATTAATCGGTTCTAGTCTCTCCATTATAGGTTTTTTAAAGGAACTGATAAGAACTCGTCACAAACATCCGCTATTGTTCTCACGCAATCTCTTAAATGGTCGCTGAGCCTTTTAAACTCCCCGAAGGAACTGGATGTGATCAGAAAAGTGGATGTAATGATTGTCTAATTTCCTCAGCGGTTTACAGATCAGCGATAAAATGAGCAACACATGAGGGCTGCAGCAGAACAGGAGCTAAATGTGAACCATTATATGGCCAAATGAGTGAGATCACTCTCCCGAATTGACGCAACCGAGAACATGGATTCCATATTTCCACAGCCACCGAGAAAAGTGACCGCTACTTTCTGTCTTTACATTGCAGTTCTACAGTTAACAAAAGAGTTAGACATGACATTGATGCGTGAAGGCAACTGAACCTTTAGTTCCACTGAAAGAGGAGTGAGACTGAGATAAGGCGGTCTAATCACAGTCAATTTTAACCCAACATTATAAATTAAGTACAGCGAAAGAATGAAGTGGACGCAGGAGCGTGCTGCTGCTTCTCTACCGGCCAACACGGTGCTCAAGTGACAAAAGACTGAACACAAATTCACGATTTCAAATGCCGAAGAAAATGCTCCCCCAAAAAACTGGAAAAAAGGACCCATCTGAATTGAAATTAATTGATTTTCTTCCCTCCCAAAAACGCGAGTGTATATTTCTAGTTCTGACTAATCAGAACCTCCCTGCACGTATAGCCCCATCAAGCTCTATTATATTATTATTATATATATATTGCTGCAACAACCTATTTGATGCCGGACAGAAGGAAAGCGGGGGCCACGAATACTTGCTGTTGCTCGTGAAGCTGTGAGATTGTGGATCTGCATTTATGCGATCAGATTTTCTTTCATCTTCCATGTGTCAGCTAAAGAGAGGACACAGTTTTCAGTGATTTTGCTGAGTCACTCAAACTGCAACTGTAAAAAGTCAGAGGAACAAAACTGTGATCCCGATAAGTGAGGGGGGACATGGCCCCCTCGGCCCCCGGGGAAATTACACTCCTGGTTTCACTGGATTATCATTGAAATGAAAGTACATTTATTCTACTTACGAGCAGCTCAACATAAGTAGCATGCAACTATACGTTAAATGCACACTTGTTCATCCAATGCTTCTATCAGGCATTTTTCTGTGTCTTTGAAGACAACAGTGAGTATTTGTTCAGTGGGCAGAGAGCGAGAGAGAGGGAGAGGGAAAGAGGAAATGGTGATGTCGGAGGGAGAGAAGCGGCACATCTGTGAATAATGTGTAGCAGAGAGCGATGCAGAAAGGCTTTGATAAAAGAGACTTTGGGCTCATTCCTGAGGCTGTGCGTCAGCAGACAGAGAGCCCCTGCGAGCGCCCACGGCATCTAATAATGGATTTGATTTCACAGCGAGGAACAACACTAGCAACCCCCGAGTCACATCATCATGTGTTTGGTAAAGGGGGGGGGGGGGGGGGGGGGGGGGGGGGGGGGGGGGGGGGGGGGGGGGGGGGGGGGGGGGGGGTACGTTGTTCAGAAAGGGCAGGAGGGGGTGGGGGTGGAGGGGGGCTGCTGAGGGGTGGATGGTGAATTGGAGATGAAGGATGCGTGTGGGAGCGAACGGTTATGCATACGTAAGAATAAGAATATAACGTTTGTTACTGGGAAATGAGTTTAAGGCCAGAGAATTACCCGGGAAAAAAACAAACAAAAAAAAAACCTTCTGGTTTATTTAGTTTGTATTTTAGATTTCCATTGGCTCTGTTCCCTTTTATTTGATTTCACGTGGTCAGCCCACACGAGAATCCACTCACGTTCAGGCCGGAACACAACCAGGAACCGCACGTTTGTTAACCCTCTCCGATGAAGACCATGCGATGTGGTCGAGAGCGCCCAACGAAAAGCTAAATGGTGGACGCAACATTGTGCACTCCACTTTAGTTTGTTACATTGGTTTACCCTTTGAAGTTCAAATTATTTGGCATTTTTGGAACTTTGAATGCGTCTGTGAAGAGTTTTGTAATGCTAGTAGCATCCGCGCGCGGGGGGGGGGGAAATACGATCATAAGACAACAATAAAAGTGACTTTGAATTGCTTCATCCCGTTGTCTTCTTTTGATTTCAGGTTTGGTTTCAGAACAGGAGAGCTAAATTCCGCAGGAACGAGCGCGCCATGCTGGCCAGCAAAAACGCCTCGCTCCTCAAATCGTACTCAGGCGACGTGACGGCGGTAGAGCAGCCCATCGTACCGCGCCCGGCGCCCCGCCCAAACGACTACCTGTCCTGGGGCAGTGCCGCCCCCTACAGGTAGAGCCCCACTCTGCTGTCTCACCCCATAGCCTCACACTCACGTCACAGCAACACACACACACACACACACACACACAAACACACACACTGTTTTACGCTCTGCGCTCCTTCTGCTTCTGCACTGACGTCTCCGGCAGCACCGTTGATCTGCAGCACAGAGCGGGAGAGGAACTCAGACCACTTGAGGAGAAGCTCAGAGAAGAAAGTCGTGCCTTCAGAAAGCTGGCATGAGAAAGCTTCACCAGTAAAAAGGTCTAACTAAGGGCTTCATGGTGTGTTTAAAGGCCTTACATGTAGCAATGAAACCCTTCATTATTAATTTGTTTGTAAAATCTACACAGTAAGTAATGGTGAAGTAAAAATATCATAAGTGCTTTCACGTTGGTTAAAGAAGGACGAAAGGGAAGACGGTTAAAGACAGAAGAAAACAGCATAACAGGAGAGGGAAAATAAACTACACATGGAAGGAAACGAGGAGAGAAGGGACTGACTTAAGACAGGAAGGAGGACACAAAGGACACAAAGAAGAATGGAAGAGCAGCCGAAAAGTAGGAAAGACGAAAAGCTATATGAAATAACATAAGTTGCGTGAGTTATCTCAAGGTGGATGCGCAATCTCGTAGAGTACAAAGTAGAAAGTCAAAATACTCAAGTCAAATACTACAAACTGTCCTCTGCTCTCTGCTGCAGAACATCAATCACACTAGTTTCTCCAGATGAAAAAGCACAGCTGATACCACAATAACCACATGTTAACACCACTGTCTCACACACACACACACACACACACACACACACTGACCCCGGCACTGCTCTCTGTTATTGTTTCATTTCCTCCTTCTCTTCTACCTGCACATGCTTCTCATAGTTCCTCTGACCATCCTCATCTCTTCTGATCCACCTGGACTCAAACTGCAGAGCTGCAGGTCACCGGACCCTTTAATGTGTGTTGTTTTATCCATTCAACCTTTATTTATACGCGGAATATAAAAAGTTATAGCATCGGTCTCGTTATATCTATATTATTATTAGTCATCAAATCTCATGTTCCGACTCCAACGTGTTAGTCGGCCTCTGATTACTGCTTTGACTTCCTGGCTGTGACTCTCAGCTCCGAGCCCTCCGGCTCCCCCTGAAGATAGACATCTTTAAAAACAGTAGTGTTCTTCTTTTAAAAAAGGCTCTGTGATTTCCTAAAAGCAGCTGGTCACAGTAGTTTCGATCAAACAAACAAGAGGAAATAGCCCATTTGTTGGTGAATATGTTAAGCGGCATATTAATCCACATTTGGTACTGTAGTTAGTATTTGTGGCAGCAGAAATGTTTCTCTTATTATTTTTGTCTGAACTTTTTCAGACAACTTTGAGCAAATACTTCAATAAAAAACAATGAAAAGTGTTGGCAGTGAATATTTTGTTCATATGTTGATTTAAAAATGACCATAACCTTTCCCTTACAATGTATTCAGTAAATGTAAATCAACTACATATGCACATAATTCCTCTGACAAACAGCTGGTGCCCTGTAACCATTTTACAGTTCACCCCAAAATCAAAACTACATATTTTTCCTCTGACCTGTAGCACTATCTTATAGCTATTTGTCAATCTAATATTCATAGTTCCTTCATGAAACGGCGCATAACAATTATCTTGCGTAACCAGGTCACGATTTATGGGGAGAGGCATTGCTTTTCAAATGTATTTTTTGGCTCTTTGAGCGCCACAAGCCAGGTGTCATATCGTCCCATTGTACTGGAGAGATGGCGTCTCTACGGCTGATATCGTCTAAGCTAACTCACAGCAAATCGAGATGGATAAATAGCACGAAATTAAAAAGGACAACATGTGTTTTTCATTTTAATATGTCCCTTTAAGTAAATATTAAAAAGCAGAACTTTTACTTGTATTCTCCCGCTGTGATATTGCATTATTATTATTATAACAACATGAAAAACACTAAATCACATACTGTTGTATTCAAATTTGAATTAACTGGTTTATGCTTACAATTTAAATTATTAGTTCAACTTATAAGTAATGAAAACATCTAATGTTTGATGTCTTGAATAAAAACAGATATGTTTACTGTAGTGTAAACATGTACTTTATCTAAGTATTACAGTGCATTGAATATATAAGATGCAGACTTCTGTCTCGATGAGGATTGTTTAAAAGCATTATTTTATCATAAAATCATAACCTATATTGATATTTTTGTTGTGCTCTATGTGATGTTACACAGAAATAGGAATACATTGTTTATGTCCAGCTAGAGTTCCGCACATTCTCTTTTCTACATTAGATTCTGCTGTGAAAAGAATTGAGCCAAAGTATTTCTCAAACATTCCTCAAAGTTTTCCTTCTCTGTCTCTTCACTCTGCTGTGGCCTTTTGCCCCGTCCTTCCTGCAGCCATTTTCCTACACTGAATATATCACACTCCTGTCTTGCACATATCTTACTCCAAACTAATTGTGTTGAATAAAAACACCCTTTTCCTCGCCCTCAGTCCCATCGCTCCCCTCTGTCAGCATGAGCAGGGCGGGACCAGATCCTGTGACCCTCCTGACGAGGTGATAATGTGAAAACAAACCGTATTAAATCCACTGTTGACCCCTGTGACCCTCCTCTGCTACACTACACCAGATAATGAACGCTACGCCGAGAGACAGAGCTCTACTGGGCAACATTTTTTGTGACTCTGGTTACATTGGTCATGATTTACAGTAATCCTCCGTTATGAGGCTCGGTGTAAAATGTCAAACCCTGCGGCCGCAGCTCAAACTCACTGAACGCTTTTTTGGCCGGAACGCAGAGCAGCGGGGGAAATCTTTTGTGAAGCAGGAATAATGCTATATGTGGAACACGCTAATGTGGCGCTAACACTTCACTGTATATTATCCTAAAGCTGGTATCCGATGCCGGAGGGGGGGCCAGTGCGAGTGCCACAGAAAATGCTGCCCTCAGAGAACAAGTACGCTTTCACTTTACTACATTCAGTTATTTTTAAAGGAAACTGGCGGTATTCTCCTTTAAAGAAGAATACTACCGTTTTTTTTTTCACATACATTTACTGTTTCTAAAAGAATGTATTTTGTTATTTTCTGATTCTTTTTCTTGAATTTGAATGTGCCTTTTGAATGGTTTTGTGTACATTTTATACTTTTATTTAAAAACAAAAAAGGTGTTTGTTTGTGGGGTGTTTTTGCGCATTTCAACACATTTTCAAAAATATAAAAATATATTTCCTTTCCTTTTGTAAACAATCTCTTTCTATACAGTAAAATGAATAGATACTGCTTCTTTAAACACTCTTCATATAGAGAATCCATCCGTGAGCATCACGTCTGCTTTTATTTATGTTATAGCCATGTAATCGTGTGGTAATGTAGCGCAGACGTTTTAAATCCCTCTGCTCTCACAGATGAATAATAACATAATAACCGTACAGTATATAATGATTTAACCACAGCAATAATGATTTAACAACAACGAGAGAAAAAAACAATACAAACAAAGACAAGAAAAAAGCAAATTAAATCACAAATTAAAGTTCATTATTTGTACATTAAATTCTCACTTTTCTTTTTTAAAGAAGATGTTTTCATATATTTTTGGCTTTTCGTGCAGATAATTGTAATCCAGCTCATGCAAATAATTTACTGGATATGTATGTGCCTCATGATGATTACAAATAATCTTGCGTGTATAAATAAAGACTACAACTACAATAACACAAAAGCAGAAACGATCATCACCAAAATAAGCAAATTGTTAGCCTCCTAAACTGAAACCAAAAGTGGCACAAATTTACGACATTTTGGTTAAAAACAAGAAGAAAAAAAGTCAATAAATCATGCACAGATATGTAAAAATAAAAGCTAGAAAGAGGGATCAGTCCTGAGTATCAAGGAAACACCCTTGACAAGCATACAATAATTCTTAAATCTTCTAATTGGACATTTTCCAAAGCTTTGGAAAATGTCCAATTAGAGGACTTGGTGCTAATTAGTCGTATTTATCATTCAGCCATTTGTTTGACTTTATTAAACAAGCAACATCAGGCTTCAATACACAGACTGTGAGCTGAAGATAGAGTGGGACACTTTACAACAACAACAACAACAACAACAACAACAACATTTTCTAGGTGATGGATGGACTTAATGAGGAACTGTTATTCAAAAGCAGAACAGATTGGGAATAGAAACTCTGATAGCTCTCTGGACAAAGTCAAACCATGTTCATTAAAGTCTTGTCAAACAACAACAACAACAACAACAACAACAACAACAAAACAGAAACTACACTCTTTATGATCCGTCCCTCTTTAAATGTAGTGTGGAAGGAGAAAAAGAAAAAACAAGATGAAGCAGATATCTATGTTTGCTAATTAATACCTGAAATAAAAGGCTGAATATTTAATTTCCAAATTAAATCAGTTACTGTATGAAGTTTTACGCACAACACATCTTACATGCTCTGAGAAATGTGATGGTTCGGTAAAAATGTGCAGGAACACTGGTTTGAATTTTGGGGTTTTGTGGGTTTTAACGTCAGCTTTTTGTCTAAACCGCCTCACGTGATCGGCGATACCTGTTTTTGTTCCTTTTCATATTTCCACAGCTGCGGCTCATGCTGAGCTTCAGCTCGCTGTCAGCCACAGGTGATGTAACCTTTTCCCCCTCCCCTTGTCTCGCAGCGCCATGGCCACCTACCCGCCCACCTGCTCCAACACCAACACGTCCCAGGGCATGAACATGGCCAACAGCATCGCCAACCTGCGGCTCAAAGCCAAGGAGTACAGCTTGAACCAGGTGCCCACGGTGAACTGAGAGGAGGAGCGGCTTGGGACTGGCGCAGGAGGGGAGGGGAACCTCCCTGCCGCTGGACCCCCGCGGACGGACACCGTCTCTGGGTTGAGCATCATCTTACATACCCTGGATCATGAGGCCCCCCACCCCCACCCCCCCACAACCCCCGCCGTCCCCGTCCCTTTTTGGAGCAGCCTCGATGGCGATACTACACCTATATGCAAATTGTTGGACACCGAGTGATGGCAGGATTTCCCCTAAATCGCCTTTTTACATCTTTTTTTTTTTTAATTCTCCTGAGCATCACCGAACTCTCATTTGTACAAAAAAAAGACACCTAGGCTGGATGCTATATTCGCATATCTGCATAGTTTTACATTTGTGATGTGGAGGGAGAGTTTTTCAAAGATCTTTTTGTTATCAATCAGAGAACTTGTTCTCGACGGAGACCCATGTACGGACTACGTGGAATTCCCTTCGTCCCTTCGGCTGTGGTGTTGGATAAAATTACAGACCACATTTGGGATCAACACTCTTTTAAAACAACAACCAAGCATTAAGGACATCCTCTGACATTTATGCAATTCTTTTAATTATGAGAGAGTTTTGTTATTCCACATTTCTTTCCATGTTATACCACTGACGAGCAAACATTTTCAACACATTTTGATTTTCATGTAATAGTCCAATATAAAGGAGAGGCTAATGTATTTCTGAATCCAAAACCATCTCTTAATTTCCTATGATATCCTTTATTTGTAACAGAATAAAAACGTGTATATTAATAAAAATGCATTTCAAGCAATGCAATGCCACAGTGTCCAGTTCAACAGATCTAACAAAAGAGGGTAAAATAACAATTTTACACTTACAAAAAAAATAAAAACACCTTTTGGGGTTTCTCCGAGTAAAAGAATCTCAATGCAGACAGACTTACAACACGCAAGAAGAAGTATATGGATAGTTGAGACGATTAGGAAAGCAAAATGATCCCGGACCTCGTGCATGCCCCATAAAAGGGAGATTTACAACTTGAGAACAGTTTCTCCTCCACAGAAAAACCTCAGGCTGCTCCTGCTTTGTGTGTGTGTTTTTTTTTTCTCTGATTGCCGTAACCTGAATTTTCCATCCTAAAAAACAGGATATTCATGAGCAGGGAAATCCTCTCCTCAATATGGAGGGCCCCTGGGCCTCGTTTGACTCGGCGGCTGTCACACGAGGTGTTTCTTCTCCTTGGCCCCTCATAACCTTTGGCGTCAACAAACACATGTCGACACTCGTCCCCGTACGGCACACGGGCCATAAAAGAGGGTTAAAGACTGAAACTGCAGCTGATGTGGTGGAGTCTTCATTTCTTTATTTCTTTTAGGGAGGGGGGGGGGGGGGCAGTGCTCAATAGGTGTGGTCATGCGGGCACACAGTCTGTAGAAATGTTTTGCGAAGATGTTTATTGTTTACAACTCATAAATACCCAAGAAAAGTGCAACGCTGATTTGCTTCTTTTTGTCATAAACTGAACTCCCTTCCAAAAGTTTAACGTTTAGTTTTGCAAGCATTATACACTTTGCAAAAAATATTTAAAATTCTTAAGGGTTTTTCTTCAATTTGGCATAAAACTAAACATGTTAACTTCCAGGAAACTTTTATCTTTTAAACTGTTATGTTTCAGCGCCGGAGTGTGTTACCTGAAGTTAAAAGCTGTTATATATTCACTTGTTCTCTTACTTCAGTGCAGCTTTAAGATGCTGGAGTGTTTCCTTTTTCTTTTCTTTGTAATTTCTACTTTACACATCCAGATTTGACATTCAACACGAGTTTAGACTTTTTGTAAACTCTTAGAAACATGTGCCTTGTAAAGAGGATTTTTACGACTTTGGCATGTTATCCTCATGATCCATCTGATCTGAGAGCAGCAAAATAACCATGAAACCATGACAATTTGGGGAGCAATAACATTTCATTATCTCAAGTGTGGGAGGTTTTCCTGCTATCTAATTCGGTCGTATAGGACCTGTCATGGAGCATTTATTCCATTTTCCTTTTTTAATTAAGTGAATGCTTTAAGGACTTCTTCCACATGTTGCGTGTTTAAGCTGAGAAGAAAGAGGCGCTTCATCGTTGTGACTTGAGGGTTTTCCCTGTCTCCTTTGCCACATTAAAAAAAAAGGCATATTTGTGTTTTCTCTGAGGCCGTTTTCTTTCCTGCTGTTGGTTGTTTTCCTGATCACTGATCCCTGACCGTGGTATGTCCAGTGTGGGACCCCTGTCCCCCTCTCCCCTGCCAGGCGCCCGGTCTCACCTTTCACGGCCAGGGCCTGGGCTGACCTGAAGTGATTCCAGATGTGGGGATCTTTTTGACCCCTCCTCCCCACAACCACCCACCTACCCTTCTGCGCCCCCCCCCCCCCCCACCTATTCGCCCCCAGGCCCTGGCCAACCACTCCATCAGGGCTGACAGCGTCCCCTCGGACAGCGTCTCTCCTCGCCTGAGCACATGACATGCAAGGCAGCCCCCCAACACCAGCGCTCCTTCTCCTTTTCCTCCTCCTCCTCCTCCTCCTCCTCCTCCTCCTCCCTCGCCCTCACCCACCCACCCCCATCCTCAGAAACACATCTGGAGCTCATTACAGAGGAGACAGTGAGAGCGAGGGAGGGGCGGGGAGTCTGCGTGCTGTGTGTGTGTGTGTGTGTGTGTGTGTGTGTGCGTATGTGTGTGTGTGTATGTGCGTGCTTGTGCGTGCGTGCGTGCGTGTGTGTGTGTGTGTGTGTGTGTGTGTGTGTGTGTGAGTAGCAGAGCGGGAAAGAGAGCTTTTCTTGACCCTTCTCCCTTAAAACATCCACCTTTTTTTTCCTTTTTCCTCCTTTTTTAATTCTCTTTGTTTCTTTTAACTTTTTAACGTATTAACGTTTTAACGTTGGCTTCCTCCCTCTTCGCATGCAGTGATCTTTGTCCCGCTGTCACTGCCACATGATCAAAAAATACTACATTAATGAGTGGTTTTGGAAAAGAGCTCGGCACAAGCAGAAAGAAAGAGAGAGAAAATCTCCGAGCAGCTCGAGTGAAATACTGCACAGCTGTTAACAGTGTGTGGTTTGGGTGAACAACCAAAAGAATTTCTCGAGATGTGGAGTTTCCACGCAAAGTCAAGTTGACTGAGAGGCTGCACTGTTTGTGTGATTAAGTCACTATTATTACGCACTTTTCCTAAACACAGATGCAGGCTCGAAAACATCCTATGTTGAATTGTAAAGGAAACACAATTAACTTCAAACTGCCATCTCAAGGTTAACGCTGATGACCATGTGTACTGCACTCCCATCGCCAACGAGAGCTTGGCTCTTTTTCTCAGGAAGTGAGACAATCTGGCTGCTTTCTCCCCATAAAAAAAAAAAAAAAAAAAGATGCGTACCTTTTTTCTTCTTCGGATTAACATACTATTTAAAAAGAATATACATTTCACTACGCTTTAATGGGCTCGAAGGTCATTAAACCCTCTCAGAAACTGGAGACCATGTAAGGAGAACTCTGGTGTATTTCAGCTTTGGCCTTATTTTTGTAGTTACGCAGTTGTTACGCCAATGCAGTGGTGTAGGCCGTAAACAAAGCGCTTGACCCATTGTACGACCCTCTTCCAACCCTCTCCCCCACCTCAGCCAGTCATCGGCCAGGTGTGTGGAGGTGAGAGGAGGCTTGAACTTCTCTCTCTCTCTCTCCTAAGCTCTGGTTTCCGTTCTTCACCCAGCTATTTCGTGGGAAAGACCGAAAGCAACACATTTTTCCCATTTGCACGATTGGTGGAGCTGACTCTACAAAGACTCAGAGTTGTTGGAGGGAGATCACTCCCCCCCCCCCCCCGTCCCCCGTCCCCACCCCTCCCCCCCTGCCCTCCAGCGATGACATTCAGAACGACAGAAACACTTCGAATTTAGATGCATTGGACCACATTAGTTTGATAAGCGCGCTGTCCCCCTAAGGGTGGTGGATGAGCTGACTTTTATGCAAGAGAGTGGATTTTACGTGCTTTTGCTGACCAATAAATGTTTGCTTTTTAAAAAAACAAGTCTTAACCATCACTTCACTGCCATGTGCTCATTTTGTAATAATTCACTTTTATGACCATGGCCCTGAATGTTAATGTTAAGTCCTCGTATCTCTAGTATGGATTCGGCTGCAACAGAGTTTAGCCAACTGAGACTGCTTGGTTTATTACAACTTGGGACTTGTTTTGGTAGTTCAGGCCTGCATTTATGAAAAATGGGAACATTTTAGCCAGCGCGTTAACTTCTGAGATCTGGGAACACGGTGAAATCCATTTAAGGTCGCACGGGTCAAGAGGGGAGCAGTCACATGATCAGACAAGTCCACAGTTTACACAGATTATATTGATCACTTCATGTGGAGGAGGTGAAGACAGAAAGGGAGCGCTCCAGTGTTTTGCTTTACAAGCCACGTGACAAAACTTTTCAGATTCAAAAGCACAGGAGCCACATGCTGCGTTGTCCCATGCTGCATGTAACACAGCGACAAAGATAGTTTTTAGTAACTTAATTACGGTGTGATAAAAGCTTCTTGCTCGACTTAAATGGCTGTTGTGAGCCTTCTGGTCCCGGGTCAATTAGCATTTTAATTCTCTCAGCCCTGCTGAGGTCCGGCAGGGCAACAACCAAAACAACAATTATGGTGAGCGACATGACGTGAGCTCCGAGAAATCGTCACTATATATATATAATCATCGCCAGAGTTCATATTCCCTCATGGCACATGAACTATTTTCAGTGTTTGGAGGACTTTTCTCAATGTCTTACAGGAAGTCCGGCCTCTCGCAGCGGAGCACGTGAATGAGATATGTACGAAGTCTCGGGAGCATTTACATTTACTGACCACGGGGAATGTTACATTGTTCCTCCAATGGGCCGTGCAGTCCGCTCGGGTTTTGATGCTTTTAAAACCGCCTCTTTCAAAAGACGGGCAGCGTTACCAGATTATAAGCAGAGCCTGTAGAGTGCCCACAATCATGTGTGTACCTGTCAGCTGGTGTTGTGTGATACACTGTCCAAACCTCTGGACTCGTGAGGGTCAGAGCTCCAGATCCATCCAACTCCAACTATCAGGCTCAAAATAACAACAGGAAAGAGTTTGGTTTAAAAAAAAGAAATATGACCAACATCTGATTGTGACTTCTGCTCACCTACTCCAGTAAAGGTTATGACGTGGTTGTCTATGTGTAACCTTTACGGGGACTCTTCCAAAGATGATCAGCTGTCTTCCGCCCTCTGCTGGACATTGCCGGTCCACACAGCTGCAGGTCAGGAGGAGCTGCTGACCAACAAGCTGATCGAGTGACGTCAAGTAGTTTATGTCTATAAACTCAAACTAAACTGAACTCAAATGTCCTTGAAATAAGTTGTTTACGGTTAATTGACATTGCCTGCAGAAGCATCTTGAAAGAAGAAAATGTAAGGAAGGTGGAGCCACACTGCGATCGAGAACTAGATCTTAGAAAATATGTCAAACAAGTGGACACAATTCAGTATCTGAAGAGTTGATTAATTATGAGACATATTGAATTACTCTCACTGCACTGTGGGAAATGAGATTTCACACGACTGGAATACAGACAAAACTGGGCTTGGTAAGAAGGCGATCTTTTGTAAAGATATGTTCAATATTAGTGCTGATTCAATCTTTCTGAACAAATATCAAAAAAACACTTTCACTTTACCCGGCCAGACTTTGATTTAAGTCCATTTTACTTCCAAAGAAAAAGCCAAACGTCTCTCTAAAAATGATCAATTTCACAGACTCCAATTAGCAGATAAAAGGAGGCTCTAATAATTAGTTATCAATATAAGTTAAATTGATCAAAATCAAACGTGGAAGACACCAGCGCACACTAAAACAAAAAAAACAACAATAAAAAAGACGATTATAAGATTATATTGCATATACTCATTTCAAGGTTGAGCGAGAAACCGTTACTATTGATGAAATGATGCATGTGTGTCTTAATCTCTTTATTTTCCTCCCATGTCCCTCTGAGCTGCCGACTGAGGCCCAGAGGAGGAAACTACAAACCCCCTCCGTCGTGGAGTTTTCTCTAATGGGCTCCACGCCGACCAGTTGGAGATGATTAGTGAAAGAAACGCGACACTGGGCTTAAATCAGCCCGATGTGGGCACATGTTACAGGTCTGGGCATGTGGACGTCCGAACACACGGCTTACATAAGTGTGTGCGCGTGTGTGTGTGCGCGTGTGAGAGCATGGAGAGGGATACCGTTTATGTGCCTTTTGATCAGTGCCTAAACTTGAGGCTATGAGGAATGTTTCTTTTTCTTCTTTGAAGGCAGTTTGAGTTTTCCGTAATAGTTCTGGTTCAGCTGGGGCCTGGGTTTGTGCGTGCGTGTGTGCGTGCGTGTGTGTGCGTGTGTGCGTGTTGAGCTGGGGATAAATGGGGGTGAGCTCTGAAATGAATATCATTGTCACATCTCGTGCCAGAGCAAATTCCCCGTCCAAAACGAGCAATTTAGAGCCAACGCCTGCCACTGGAAAATCTGCCTTCAATTTTCCTCCACTGGTGACTGTGCATGCGCTCGCCCCTCGCAACTCTTTTTCTTCCACTCACTCACTCACTCACACACACACACACACGCACACGCACACTCTCACACACGCACACACACACACACACACACACACACGCATTAACTTGCGGATCCAATTCGCCCCGCAGCAAGTGGACCCCGCAGTTTATTTTTTTCTCAATTATCCATTTAGTGTAAGTGGCAGGCGCCTGATGGGCTCCACGCCGAGAGGAAATGTTTGTATTGTCTTCATTTAACAATGGCGTTTAAACTAACACCTGATTAGCGAGAGCGAGTCACCGCTGAGCAAAAGGTTTGTGAGACAGCTGGCCGCGACGCTGCTTTGTTTTTCTAGTTCCAGTAATCGCCTCCTGCCATCTCAAGCTCTCCAGACTCTGTTTCTTCCTTCTTCTTTTTTTTTTTTTTTAACTTTAATAAGCTATCCGAGTGATTTTTCAAAGACACACACTCTGCATCTGTACTCTTCTGACTCTTTTTCCTTAGATTGAGATCCAAGTGGGAATGTTGAGTCCGTGTGTTATAGAGACTCGTGGTAGACTCAATGGAGAGTGTGAGCACTGATGGTCGATGTTTTTTTCTGTTCTTGGATAATTATGTTCTTCCCATGCAGGGCAGCAGCCAGGATTTAATAAAATACTGAAGTCAAAGTCCCCTCGCTGGACCCCCCCCCCCCCAAACACAGACTATTTATTAGTCATTTTGAGTGTACAATAAGACTGTCTGCTTTTTACTTTTGTGTCTTTGTATGACATGTAAACACATCCATGTGAATATGCTAACATGTGAGTAATGAAGTAATAAAAAAGTGATGGGGGTCAGTGGTTAGCAGGTCCGTCTTTCAATCAGGGGGTTGGTGGTTCAATCCCCGCCCTAGTTGATGTGTCCTTGAGCAAGACACTTAACCCTGCATTGCTCCCTGTAGCTGTGTCTACGGTGTATGAATGTAACATGATTGTAAGTCGCTTTGGATAAAAGCGTCAGCTAAATGACATGTAATGTAATGATATAAAATGTGCAATAGACCCGATGGGGATGGGTCAAACACAGGACTTTTAACTGTGTTTTACTTTTAAACACTTATTTTGAGGCCACGATTTTTTTCCTAAACCTAACCAAGTGTTTTTCTGCCTAAAGCTAACACCGTGGTGGTCTCTCTGGGTTTTGTTGCGACCGTTTTAAGGTGACGACGTGGCGTTATATGACTCGAGAAAAGCCACAAATAAAATATTAATGACGCACAGAAATGTTGTGCTGCTTAAAAACCCCTGCCTGTGAGTCCCTGCCTGTGACAATTGATTATATTTCTTTCAAGTTTTATATCCCAACATAAAAGTCTGCAGGCTGCTTCACAGACCTCGACTAACTAATGCTGTCGCTTCTTAGAAACCATTCAAAGGAATGAATCTTAAATATTGGTACATAATTCTACATTTGTCTTCACTCCCATCCCTCTGATCCATTGTCTGACTTGTTGGCCTCTGAATAAACTAGACTATTGTTCACTTGAGACTGTCCTTCTATTCACCACGTCAGTTCTTATATTATGTTTCACGCACCAAAAAAACCATCTGTCTATGTTCAAGTGACAAAGACCTCTGTTTGTTTCCCGTTTGCAACCAATCAGGGTTGTTTTGTAACCTTAGCATTGTCACATTATACACCGGATATATATTTACGACTGTTCGGAAGACCCAGACAGATGAGAGAGGGGGGCATTGTTCCAGTGTTTCAGGTTTATTAATCGAGTGAAGCAGCAGATGCAGCATGAACGCAACCATGTCAGTTTCACAATGCAGAGTTAATTCAGGATTAGTTTTTTAATTTTTAAAAAATTAATTTCAACTTGAATCCGTTTTTTATTCATTCTTTTCTTGCTGACAAGAAATACAAATGTATTGAGTCTTAGAGTATTTGAATGGGCCAATAAAAACATAGCCAACCTGTGTAGGGTTTGAATGTAAACTCCTCCCCATGACAGGGACCTCACCTCACTCGCACACTAAAGTTCCCGAACCGACAATCTGGACTTGGAGAGCGAGTCCTTTGTGTGATCCAGACTCTGGTCACGCTCTGCTGCACGAGCACAGGAAAGCACACAGGATTCCAGTGCACATGCAGCATGATGAACGAAACCGGGCCTCCAGTTCAGCCAAGCAGCCATAAAAAGCGCTGACTCTGCACTTTCCAGAGTGGGTCTTTTCCGATCGGCCGTAACTACAAATTTCCGTGACGGAGACCAAGTTGACGGAGACCGAGTTGGCGGAGCGGGGGGAGTCGAATCTGAACTGAAACGATAACACGTTACGTCCAGCGGCTTATCGTTAAAACGCTGTCCACGTGTTTTTAGTCAGACTCTCTTCAGTTGCTGGATTCTGTTTTTCTTCTGACTCATCGTCATCCTGAATGGGCCTCACTTACCCCCCGAGGAACGACTCTTCTTCATCTTTATTTTCCCCTCTACGCTCATTATGCGTGCTGTTGGACGATTTTTTTCTTCCTGGCCATACGGGCCGATCTGCCCTGCACACATGTTACATCTACGGAGACAGCGGGAATGATGGGAGTGGGAGAGAATGAGGCGGAGACGAAAGGCAGAGCAAAGATCAGAGAAGAACGTAGTGGTTCTTCTCTGATCTGCTACATAGGCCTTTGGTTTATTTTAGAATCGTCTCTTAGCTCGTTGCAATTAACTCAAGTTCGTATTCGTCCGGCAGAAACCAGCTTCTTGCATCGAGACCGGCAAAAGGTGACAGCGCTGTTTCTGCAACCGAGCTACAATTGACACTTTTCTAGCAAACAACCGCATTCAGGCTACGACACACGAATACTGCTGATAAGCCTTTTTTAGACAATGAGGGTGATTCCTGTCCTGTCCAGAGTCAGATGAGAAGATCTCTAACCTCTACCATATGTGAATCAAAAAGAAGTGCTAATGGATGCATCTTAACAACTGGAAGCGCATTGGCTACTAAACGAGCTCCATCACGAGTTCCCTCCCGTTAGCATATGAACAACTGCCCGAAGCTCCTACTGTGTGCTGGCTTTTAGCATGTGAAATTGAGCTAACGTTCGGCAAACACTTTTTCGTGACCTTAAAGAGACAGGCGCTAAAACGGAGAGTTTTCCGCCAGAGGGTGAACACAGGTATACATTTAGACAGACAGTATGAGAAAAAGTATGTGTTTTGTGAACATTAAAGCATGTAAACATACTAGTACACGGAACACGTATTAACCAGAAAATGAGCATGATATGTCCTTTTTAAAGTTGGATTTTATATCCAATAAACTGCTCATGATAGTCACTTTGCTGCAGTTTTTGCATCTCTTTTTCCACTTCCTACTTCTTCTTAGGGGGAGCTTTTTTGGAATCTCAGGAATCACCGGGTATCGTGGCATTTTCTTCCAACTCGCATTGATAGCTTTGTCATGGCGACACCTCCGTGTCTTCCTCCGCTCTAATCCATGAGCTCTTAGGAGACGCTGTGTGACAACATCTCTCCGCCAGACGCCTTCTGAGCTTCATGGCTCCTGAGGTCCTCCAGGCCGGTTGTTCCCTGATGGAGCCACACCTGTTCCTTAATCCCTCATTAAGCCACAAACTATTACAGCATTACAGCAAATCCTGTTTCCCCGCAGGAGAAAACAATGAAAAGGACAACAAAGGTGTTTTTTTTTTTTTTTAAACTAATTGATCTAGGGGGAAGAGAGTAATAGTTTTCATCTGTGAATTGAATGTAGAGTTTGTCATCTGGAGTTCAAGTGATTTGCTTTGTTACCTTGGAAATAGTTTGAGTCCCACATTCATTTTGAGGGGCCTTTTTATTACGAGAGTAACTCTGTGTATACTTTCTGATTTGTCATCATTGAAACTTCATCGCCATGGCCATCACGAAGGAAAGTGACGTCAAGCCCCGTCATCATTCATGAGCGAGTAACTCAACAAACAGAATGAAGTAGCGTGTGTTTTGTAACGCTCGTGCTGGACCTCAGTGCCAGGCCGGAGCCGGGGCGTTGCGTATATCCTCCAGCGAAGAGGGCTTTGACCTCCACATCAGCTCCAGCTGCAGGAATGGGCTAATATTAACCGTCAGCTGAAATGTCCTGACTTCGTCCTGCACGTCACGCACAATTATGACAAATTCAAACAAACACAGCAGGAAACTGAACTGAGGGCGGCTCCGTATTTCTACAACAGAGTCAGCAGCGCAGATGTTCATAAACGCAATGTCACTCATCAACACGTCTGCACGCCCACAGTCAGTACACATGGCATTTGATTCATGCAGAGGGGGGGGGGGGGGGGGGGGGGGGGGGGGGGGGGGGGGGGGGGGGGGGGAGGGGGCAGCAGGCTCCTCACACATACCCTTTGACTGCATCTAAAGAGCTTTAAAGTTAACTGATTCAACATTATGACTGTGGCAGCCTGTTCACCTAATTGCAGCCCAGAGATTATCATTCCCCAAGAAATAGTTCCAACACCTTCTCCTAAAATGAACTAGTTGTACTTTTACATTTTTTTTGTTTATTGACAAAGTTTTTCTTTAGTTGACTATAGCAAATTAGAACGGCGGTGTTGCCATCTGACCAGACCTTGCAGTGTGTGTGTGTGTGTGTGTGTGTGTGTGTGCTTGTGTGTGCGTGTACTATGATGGATCCAAATGCAGTACACACACTCTACTCAGTCTGCAGAGTGACTCCCTCACTCACAGAGTTTTTCCGTATCCGGACTGGTCATCTTGCATACCCCCCCCCCCCCCCCCCCCCCCCACACACACACCCACACACACACACACACACACACACACACACACACACACACACACGCACACACACACACACACGCACACACACACACACACACATACACATGAATACAAACACGCGAAAGAAGTGACGACAGAAGGTGGAACAGCAAAAAATGTGTAGTTCAGCATTTGCCCACCAGGTGACATAAAAGCAATTGTTGGTACAGGCTTGTTTGGAGGAAGATCTGCTGAGTGGGAGAACTGAGGAGTGATGAAACGAACCCTATAAATATATCAAAGAAACAAGAAATGATGTGAGTTGTTGTTGGACAAAAACAAGAGCAACATGCAGAGAGAGAGATTATAATAAGCATTTCATTATGTCGGTAGGAGGGCCAGCAGACCTACAAATAAAGCCGCTCTGGAGGTTTTCCATAAAACGGTGTAGAAAAGTCAAGATGCCGACCGGAACCTTGCAGGCGCTTCAGCTTATTAGTACAGTGCTTCCTCGACATTTGTTATCTTTATCATATTATACGAGAAAGACGTTTTCCAGGGGCCATACGTGACTTACCTCAGGATTCAAGAAATGTTTGCATATCACATTTATTCAATTCAGTGCTATTTTATGCTTTGGCAACTTTGTTTCCCCATATTTCCATATTTTTATATTAAAGATACCCACCGTCAAGGGTCACCTTTGCGTAACCGTTAAACTCACCATGCACGTTCCCACAAACACACAGCAAGGACATGACCTCACCTCGGTGTCCCACGAGATAGGGGACAGTCACCTGATCATGACGGCTCTCCATCTGTTTACATTTGGACAGAGTGCCCCCCCAGGTTTTATTCCACAGATTTATATGAATGTGTGCCCAAAACGAGAGCACAGGCCTCCCCAACCGCGCGTCACGAGGCTTTTTTCTTTTGATGTTTGGGTACGCCGCACCGCTGCTGCTGGTGGTGATGGTGGTGGTGGTGGTGGGCGGAGGAGACATCTGACGCGTGGGGGCTACCGACCAATGAGCTGAAACGGGAGCACCGGCGGTGGCGTCTGAGAGCATCTCTTTGATTCCAGACTGAGGTGATAATCGGGGATGCTCGCGCATGGATCCGGGCTCTAACCAGCGGAGGGGACTCGGATCACGGATGTTTAATCTAAGGGCGATCCGGCGATCCGGTGATGTGCGCGGAGGATCCCGTCGACGTGATTAGGAGAAGATGGAGAGGGGACCGCTGCTGTCACCGCCACACACTCCACTAGTGCGGGACTAGAGAGGTAACGCACGGAGTGCTACAATAGCGTGACATAACTGTGTTTACATATTGGTGTCATGCCAGTGTGACAACAGCATTTTGCTTTAAGCAACATTTAACGTTTTGATGTTGCTGATTTTAATTGCGTCAGACTCAACACAGTTTACAGTTCAGCGTTTAGTCGCCCTGCAGGCTCCCTGTGGTGTTGTGATGGAGTTAGACTCTAAACCAGGACCCAGAGTTGATGACAGCTGTCTGATGGAGGTGTCTGTCTGCTCCTGGCAATAACAATTTCCTGTTCAGTATTGAGTTATTGATTTATGACGCCCAGCAGGCCCTGTGTGTGTGTGTGTGTGTGTGTGTGTGCGTGTGTGTGTGTGTGTGTGTGTGTGTGTGTGTGTGTGTGTGTGTGTGTGCGTGCGTGTGTGTGTGTGTGTGTGTGTGTGTGATTTGTTCCTCTGTGTTCGGTTTTAATTGGGACATATGTTTGTTTGGATAGATTAGCTATCAAAGCAAGTTGATTTTCAGACTGTAGTGAATGAATGGAGGCCAGCAGCTCAGCAGAGCAAAACTCATTCATAGATTTGCTTTGGGACATGTTGGCAGTAAACGGGTAATATGGAGAAAAACAAACACTGATGGTCAGTTTGAGTGATCCACCTGTGAATTTGAGGGATGTTTGTACCAGTAAACATGGCATTCTTGTCACAAAGTACTCCAAAAGGAATATGTGCGCTTTCACCTTTTTAGATGCTGGATTCCAGTGTGTTCCAGCTAAAGTTTAGCCAGGTGTCACTTTTTTACCGGAATGCTTTTTGGCCAAATTGGCTTCCTTTTTGGATGGTAGAAAAGGCCTCTGGGTAGAAAAGGCCTCTGCATGTTAACTTAATATCAACTAGTGGAGCAGTAAACAGACATGACATCTATAACCAGACTCTGGCTTCCACCTGTAGTCATTACAGATTATAGACAATATGTTATTTTCTGCTTGTGATTGACAGTAATAATATAAATGTCTGGGGGGGCATTTTGACATTTTGGCTCAATTTTATTTCAGATTTGCACCACTTTCACATGTGGGCCTAAATCAGACATAGGTCTGATATTTATTAATTTAGTTAGTGTGCAATGCGACCTCAGTCTGAACAGTCATATTATTATTCATGTGACTTTTACATCACCAACGCCACATCCTCCACACACACACAGAAGGCATAATTCAAAGTGTTTCTCTCTTTCTCTTCGCCCTAGTTGTTTTCTGCTCACACGTTTTGATTCAGTCTTCCACTGAGAATCGACTTCTAAACTCAATGCTGACGTTTATGGCCTCCATGCTTACTTCCGTACCACAGTGTGACGTTTCTGTCTCTGTTCTTTAGCGCATTCAGGGCCGAAACCAGTTCACACTGGAGTCTGATGCCGGCCACATTTCTAAAATCGTGTTGATCGCTAAGGCATGACCAAAATACAGCTTTT
Organism: Cyclopterus lumpus; assembly: GCF_009769545.1. Lineage (NCBI taxonomy): Eukaryota > Metazoa > Chordata > Actinopteri > Perciformes > Cyclopteridae > Cyclopterus > Cyclopterus lumpus. The sequence goes on along the minus strand of NC_046969.1, from coordinate 8,540,661 downwards.
ATCATGAAACACTGTTACTGGTAGAAATAGAGCAGAAATAGTTTTATATCATAAGCGTATTAACTTAAATACAGCTTTCAGGTTCTGTTCCTCTTGTCTTCTTCTCTCAACTGAACATCAACCAAACTGGAGCTTCTCAGTTTACTGTTCATTATTGATACTTTACATATTTTTAGTACGTTTTACGTACATTTTAAAAAAGAAGAGAAAATTCCACCAAAAATCATGGAGGCTGCTGGTTTTCACTCTGAATGCAAGACTTTTACAGCGATATTTCTGCTTTTACTGCAGGAAAGCGTTTAAATACGTGGCCACTGCTAAGAGGTTAGTTGAGCCAAAACATCACGCTGACTTATTGATTATTTATTAAGAGTGGTGTTTAGTAATATGAGCCTTGGATGGGGGGATTGGCATGATGCACATAAATAATAAATGCAGATGACTGTTGACTAGGTTTTAGTGAAGACATCTGCAGTACAATAATAATGGCCACATGCTCTCAGTGAACCAAACAAAGCTTCATCATCATATTATGTGTTTGAATGTGTGTGTGCGTGTGTGTGTGTGTGTGTGTGTGTGTGTGTGCGTGTTTATTATAATTGTTTTGCATTGAAATCATCACGTTTATGAGTATAGCACAACACCTTCTTCCTGGTTGCATGATTGCAGCTCTCTCTGACGGGCTCTTGGCCTTCTAAACACACAGTGCACATCCTGAGAGACGCTCATGGGCGGCTTGTTCAGAAGCGACCGGGTGAGTTAGGCCGTTGCATCCCTCCCAACAGGGGGGAGTCACACACTGCCGGCCCTGGATGGAGTCGGAGGGAGTGAGGAGGCCTGTGCCTCGCCCTCTAGAGATGGTGCTGGAGAAGAAGTGTACAGATGATGTCAAACAGCACCTGCCTTTGTCCGCCTGAACCACAAAATGTAGCTGCAACACAGGTGGTCTTTCCTACATTACGTGTCAGAAGCCTTATAGATGTACTCAAAGAGTTTCTTTGCTTCTTGAACAGAAACAGAACCGTCTCTTTAATGTTTAGCAGAAATAGAAAGAAGTTTCCAGTCTTGGATTATGGCGATGTGGTCTGTAGATTCATGAGAGTGATCTCAGGACTTCTGGGTTTGTGGAAGTTTTAAACTCATATGTGTCGGGGCGATTTCTACGGACGCAGTGGGTCCAACAGCACTTTCCATAAATCATGAGGGATTGCCAGGATTTGAGATGTGTTTTTTGTTTGGTGATTCTCAGCAGTAGTTTGTGAACTGCGTTTTCCGTCTCCAGATGACTGTGTGACAATATGAATCAGTATCTGCGTGTGAAGTGACTCGAAGTGCAGCTTTAACGTGTGCAGTCTGAAAGAAGCAGGTTCCAGCTGTTCTAGCCGACGGCTGCCCAAACAGAGAAGGAACATTGAGTGAGGAACCTACCGTAGACATGGAAGGTCGACGTGGGAAGAGCGGAGGAAAGGTGTGATCAGGATAATTACAGACTACCCTTCTTCTCCCTCATGCCTCGTCTGTTTTCTTCTCGTCTTACTGTAACTTTCCACCTCCTTCACTCAGTCAGGGAGCTGGGAGGGCGGCCCTCACCTCAAACCAAAATAACAAGCTCACTCATCTCGGTTAACTTTGTTATGAAGTCGGTCAACTTGACTGATTCTGAATCCAGAACAAACTGAGCCAGCCTCCTTGTTTGACCTCTGACCCGGTTCTCGGGTTGATCTGATCACAACAGCTCTCCTGAACGTAAACATGGAACAAGTTTTCTCACCTTGTCTCGTGTACTTTGAAAGTGTAACCTGAGCCAGGCAAAAGCAAACGGCACAGAAACATCTATCAAGTATGCAGATTCTTAAATTAGCAATGTCCACATAAAGTAAAAAGAAGTTTAGATGAACAGCCATTAGGGATGTTTTTTTGTTTGTGACACGTTCTTTTAAGTATGCGACAACTCTAAATTAGTGCACTAGTTCCCAACCTTTGTGGCTTGTGATATCTTTTGAAAAGAGCAACGTCTACTCGTGAGCTCTTGTCACAAGTGTACTAGGCAGGGAATCACAAAGAGAGAAGGGTTGTTATTTTGGCTGATTGCATAACACGTTTGGCTCGGCCTCTCAGTCCACCCTCACATGGTCTGTGTCTTCTCCGGCTCAGACCTGCAGGGCTACAGTCCAGCCGCCCCCACTGAGTGAAGCGGCTGCACGCGTGGAATGTGAGTCAGGTATGTGAGGATACTCCAGCTGGTCGGGAGAGAGTCAACAATGCATGTATCTGTTTATGCAGAAGACAGGTGACACAAAATCTTGAATCTGGAATGTATTTTGCTCAAACCTTCCCACCCCAAGCTGCAGGTGTTCAGGAACATCACGCCGTAGTTATCTAAAGGGACAGGCTGCGTGTCTATTCTATTGGGCGGTTGTTATCTGGCACACAATTAAGTACTTCATTCTAAAAGTCCAGATAGCTCATTACGGTCACATCCTTTTCTCTTTTTTCTTTCAGTCTCCTTGAGGTGAAAATCAAAAAGACACCACATTAAAGATAACTCCAGGCAATTTCCAATCAATTATGCTTTGCGTGACAGCTTTTCTTCTTGAAAGCCAATACTGCTGATATTTCACAATAAAAGCCCTCCGGGGATAAGAAGGGATTGTTGAGGTGAGACTTCAGGTTGAACAGAGCTCTGTAGTTGCTCTGTTCAGTTACAGTACATCAGGGAACCATTTGATTATTTGCCATAATAATCATACAAAAAGTGACTAAACTTACCAAAACCGCAGAGATGGTCATTTAAGTTCAAACAACAAAAAAAATTATGCAGAATTGTGTGTTTCTGTGTGAGCACACACACACAATTCTGCAGATACACACTCCAGCAGGCCACACCCTCCTGTTTGGAGAAGCACTGAAGAGGAATTTCCATGGACGTTGATCCAGACTCTCGGCTGTCTGTCTTTGATCCTGAGCTCCCTCCGCCAGCCTCAATGTGCTGCCTGTCTGTTTGAATCAAGTCAATACAGCTGCACTGTTTGTCTTCTGAACTAAGAGAGCAATAATAGACTCAGTTCATGTGGTTGTATAAGAAAGAGCTATCATCGGTGTGTGTGTGTGTCTATGTCTGTGTGTGTGTGACCTGCAGGCAGAAATGTAAAAGCAGGTTTTGGGTTTAGATTCCTACCTGGTTTTATACCTGCTGCAAGCGTGCTCCAACATGTCAGACACACACACCTGCAGGGGGAGGAGGAAATACATGAACACACACATATTCGGGTGCCCTCCTTGCGCTCCACCCTGCCTTAAAAAAACTACCAGAGGCAAGTAGTCAGTTGACACTTTTTATACCAGCTATGGCGGAAAGACGTTGGTGTGGTTTGTACACACTCTGACACACACACACACACACCTCTAGTGAAGTGTCTGTTTCGGAGCATGCTGAAACAGATCAGGCGTTCATGCTGACCCAGGCAGTGTGTGTACCTTTGCTCCCCACTGGTGTTTACCTCCTCTCTCTGCTGCCCTCTGCCACGTCAAATGACTGCCCGGGTGCTTGGCTCGCTCCTCTGGGAGCCTCATGGCCAAACAAGCCTGACTGTGGTCACTCTGCTCTCGCTCTGAGGAGTCAGAAACTGCTGGCCGGAAGATTTTTTTTCCTCCAGCACCAGCTCACGGCTGTGCGTCTCCGCCTGGTAGGTTGGCCCGCGTCTGGCTGTCTGCTGGAGCTCTGCTCGCCGGTTGGAAGATAAACGAATGTGTTCAGGTCCGTGCAGGCAGTGCGACTGACTCACCTGCCGGTTGAGGAGATACTGGGAGCTGTTGGAGCAGCTGGAATTGTATTTTTTTTTATTTCATACAGCTGACAAATGAGTGGATATCTTTACAGAGGAAGGTAAGGCGTTCTGGAGGAGAACAGCTCCTGTGATGAGTCACAGCGTGGTTTGTTGGTTTGGTGTGGATGATTGTGCGGTTTGTGTTTTTCTGTGTGAATAGAAAAGCCTCTCTTCTCCAGTGAATGCAAAGTTTAAAAAAAGTCTTCTTTACCTTGCAATGAAAAGAGGACCTTTGTGCCAGTGTTACATAATGAGGTCTGGACTCCCACATGTGGTGTTCCTGATGGGCAGCCATTGGCTGAGCCCGTTTCAGTCGCTTCAAAGCAAAACGCATGAATTATATTGGTTCACTCCTGTATTTTCAGACACAGTTGGTCTGTTATGCATGTCAGAACTTTTTGATATGGTAGATGTGCGTTTAACTCCTCAACTTACTGTAAAGATTAATTTAGAGTACATCTTATTACACATCGCCTCACTGTATCGTATTTAGTATGTTGGATGAGACACAATTAGAGCTCTTCATTGAAGCTATATGATGTTTACACTGAGGGAAATAATACAAGTCAGGACTCCTGACCTTTCCATCAAATTGACATATTCTATATGTCACTATATATTAACACTAATTACACACACATAGCTAAAAAGTGTCCAGACTTCAAACTGATGTCTTGGAGTTGTCATGTGCTCTCTGCCTCTCGCTTTTGGCCATTTTGAGCATTTTACATCTGTTATTGAGTCAACCGTAGAGAGATGACGGGAAACGATAGCAGCGTGAAACAAAGGCTCCCGGCTGGAACCTAAAGGGACACAATGCAGGTCAGGGTCGCCATCTTTGTCTGGTGTGCACCAAAAAAGAGAGAGAGAGAGAGAGAGAGAGAGAGAGAATAATTTTTTCACCACGTCATTAGTGAAAAGTTATTAGACAAGTTATTTGAAGTTGGAAAAACAAGTTGATAGAATGAAGATACTCTAGATGTTTCAGAAGCTATGACCAACAATTGCTCAGTATTTTTACACGATTAATAACACGTCGCTAATTACATTGCTAATCACCTAAATACATGTCACAGTAATTTAGAGATGCCTTTCAGCGCTTTCTGGAGATAGTTGACATATTCACACCACCAACATTATTATTTAGAAGTATGTGAGACAGAATGTGTGGGTCATCATACAGAATAGGTTTGGCGTGTTATGTAATCTTTCTGCAGAGGTTATGACGTGTCCTGCAGAAACCTCGGCCTACATACATTGCAAGTGTTGGATCACTTTGTATAAAAGTTTACAGGGAGCAGATTTGCGGAGGTCTGATGACGAGTAACCGCACACGTGAGATCACAAATGTTGTTCTCTCTCAACACTCTACTCAGCCTCTATTGTCACACGTTTACTCACAGTTCCTCCAGCTGTCATCACCAAGTCCACCAGCATGGGGGTCTCGTAGTAACCACACACACACAGACACACACACACACACACACACACACACACACACACCTAGGTGGTCAAGATGTTGTTAAATAAGTCAATCCGCTCATTGCACTCGAAGCCTTTGATTCCTTATCCAGAGACAATGAGTCTCATTACGTTCTCACCCGAACGTGAAGCTCCTCAGATGCCGGATCTTCAATTAAGCTGATAAAAGAAGCTTTTTACAGCTACTTTGACTTAATCTTGTTTATAGATTATTCATAGAAGGCTCCGAGGACGTGCTAATGTAAGAAAATCCTGCCCACGTTCCTCTGATCCTAAAGAATCCTCCTTAATCATTAAGCCACGCTAAGAACAGCATTACCTTTTTTACTCTTTTAGGTCAAGGAAAGACACAAACCTTCACTTTAGCAGCCAATGAAGTCATTTATTAGCTAAAGTAAGAATAAATGTGCATTTTATGAGTGATAAATACTCTCAGAGAGCCCCAGAGGGTTTAATTTGTTAACAGAGTGGTGACCAGTTGGTGGAAGGATTTCCTGGATTCTTCCACTCTCCGTCTTTGTTTACTGTCTCTCAGCTGCTGAGTGATGGCTGTGTGACTTCAAGCATGCGCTGACTCAGTTTCCACCACCAGTGTGAGTGTGCCTGCTGCCTCTTGACATGTCAGTGGGAAGCTCTGCTCATCCTGGACTATTTTTGACCGTCTGTGCTTGTTGAGGATTCGCCACATTTTCCGTGTGGCGTGTGAAGCAGACAGGACACCAGCAGATAGGGTGTACCCCAGGTGAAAACATGGTGGACCATGAACGCAGCTTTCAGTGAAGGGATGAGGAGCTGTGTTTGTGTGTGTGTGTGTGTGTCTGTGTATGTGCATTTGTGTGTGTGTGTGTGTGAAGACGCATGTGACGGTGCTGATGGTTGTCTCTTGTTTCAGGCACTGTGGTGCAGAGAAACGGCCCAGGCCGAAGAGCATCGGACCTATGATGGGTAAGTACATATCCCAAATATATGAATACTCCTACAGCTTTGCTCTTTGTTGATGTTTTTTTTAATTCTCTCACCTCTAGTCAATGTGTTCTTGGTCTCATTTGACACACCCATTAGACTTTACCGTTTTGTTTGTCCAGGTAAAAGCCAGTAGAAACCCCTCATTACGGTTAACCCCCCTCGGCCTGATAGCTCCTGTGTTGACTAGTTAGCTGTGTGTTGCAGCAACAGTCTGTTGAAGGACCGAGCAGCCACCACCCCTTTAATAGTGTGTGTTGTTTTACTTCTGTTTGTGGACCAAAACATCGTAAAGTAGTTCCATAGTTATTTGGAGTTTATATTGCTTTCCATGAAAAAAAAAACTGGAATGTTTTAATGACTGAAAACTGACAGATCTATTTATACTCAAGTCAAATTTTATTCTAACATTGGTTTTAACCAGCTGCTTACTAACTAAAAGACTCTCAGGGTTGCACTGTTAAACGATTGATTATAAGTTAGTGATCACTATCCCCAATTATTATAAAAAAACTACATTGTGGTTCCTGATTTTTAAAGAATTCACAGTTTTATATAACTAATATATATATATATATATATATATATATATATATATATATATATATATATATTAGTTTCTTTCTGGGGAAATAGCAAACTTCTATTCTCTTTGACAATTTTCCTCTGTTTAACTTATTTTGGGGGTTAACACACTTGTCTGTGTGTGTGTGTGTGTGTGTGTGTGTGTGTGTGTGTGTGTGTGTGTGTGTCTTAAAATGTATATATACACGATTGAGAGTGAGCAGAACAGATGGGTATGGGAATTCATTTTGGGTTAGGGTCATTTCCATCCGATGCATTGCTGATATCTGATTTGAGCTGCCTTTGTTTCAAATTGCAGTTGTTTTGGGAAATATGCGTATTTGCTTTGTCTCTGAGGTGATAGTTTTAACTGAAATACAGGTCAAACAAGCGAGATACAACGCAAGAGGTTTGCCGTAAAGGCCGTTAAAGAAGAGCCAGGCCAGCTGTTTCCCCCTGCTTCCAGTCTTTATGCTAAGCTATGTTAATCACATATTGTCTCCAGCTTTGTACATAGATGGAAACGTTGCTGTTTAACCACCTTTGCATCATTGAAGGTGGGGTGGTTTGTGTGAACAATGTCACCGGCTCCGCCTGATGACACCAAACCAAACGCATCATTGTGTGGCTTTTACCTGCGAGTGAGTGTGTGTGTGTGTGTGGGGGGGGGGGGGGGGGCTCCAGTTGCCGATAAAACGGAGGGAAGTAGTACATCGTTCAGTTTCATATGCTACCCACATTGCAATGTTGAAAATTGTTTTGGTTGAAAAGAGTTTCCCTTGACCACACATTCATGGGATGGATATCCATGTGAACCTCTCCCTCTTGGAACAAAAGCAAAATGCGCATGTTTGCTAAAATGCGTAATGTGGTATTGTTGGGCTCAGGGTTTGGACAAAGGGAACACAATGTGTTTGAGGGGCCTCACAAGTACCGCAACACAACACATGTATGTGTGTGTGTTTGCATGGTTGTGCCAGTGCGTCATTCAAATCAGCCTTTGTTTAATATTTTGTACCCCGTTCTGCTCCAGGCCTCGATCCAGAATACCTTCCACCTTTATGTTACCGAGCAGCTTTTTAATAACATTTAATTTGCCGCAATTTTAAGGAACCGTCAGAAGTCTGCGCTCTGCCAAAGTAGTCTTGATTACACCCCTTGGGATCTGGCACTCCCCCCCACCCCACCCCTATTACACTGCGAACCAATTGGCCCCTGCTTTGAGAAGAATATAACACAAACTATTTTACATTACCGTCCTGTGTGGGGCTTTCTGGGAATGCTCCGGGCCTTTTGAGATGATAAGTTTGGCTTTGAGACGTCTTAAGACCACTGGAAGTGTTTCAGCTGGACGGTATTATACCATGTCGGTTGAGGTTCTGTGTGTGTGTGTGTGTGTGTGTGTGTGTGTGTGTGTGTGTGAGTGTGTGTGTGTGTGTGTGGGGGGGACACGGCCCACATATCCAGGTTTAATAGGGTTATAATGAGGCGACGTCTCAGAGATGGTGCTCACTGTGCCCAGAGGTGTTTACGTTACGGCTCTGTTCTGTGTGACTGATGATTCTCAGCAGCAGTGGAACTCTTTTAAATGAAGGTAATTCATTTTAAATAGTTCAAAAATAATTCAGGATTCATGGTGCAGTTTAAAGATGAATTTATTTGCATTACATGTCCACTAGACAAACACAGAACATGTGCGCTTTTCTGAAAATGATGCTTATCTTCTATTAAAGAAAAATTCGTCGACAAAACGATCTTTATTCAAGCTTCACATTTGAGCTTTTTTGAGTTTTCAATTGTATTACACAGTCTTCACCAGCAAAGGACGTTTAGAGTGACCTGTAAAGCTGCCGTCCTGAATTTAAAAAAGTGCTCAGTCAGAATAATGAAAACTTTGATATCCAAGACAACTAAACCACTTTCACCAACTGATGAAGACCATGTGACACGGTGGAGTGGTTTGTCAGCTGCTGAATTAAATGTCAAGCTCAATGTAAATATAATGAGTCTGTTGCATCAGGCTTTTCCATTCTCACAGGTCAGAGGTCAGATACAGTAACAGCATCCCTAAAATACTTATATTCATTCAGAATATTGTGTCCCCGTCAATTATGAAACTAAACCTCTATGCATGAGTAGTATAACCAATAATAATTTTAAAAAAGGAACAATGGAGATTACTCGTTGGACATCCAAGATGTCCACGCTGTCAGTCGTGTTAATGGGCAGGAAACCTTTCAGGAGTCGGCAGTTAAAAATAAATAAATGATACAACATTACATTTCTCAAATGGAAATGGTAATAAAACCCACAGCCGAAAGATGAAACGGCATTAAGAAATGATTGAGGAAGTTAAGGATCACAGTGACCACTGATTGTGCACTGGCTACAGGAGGACATAGTGGATTTTTGTTTTCTTGCCGTCTATACTTATATTTTTGGTAAGTTAAAACAAATGTAATTGTAAGGTTTGTCCAATCACTTATTTCATTTTCCTACCAAACCGTACGTTAAATGACAGTTGTGCGGTTGCCATTGTAATGACATCAATCTGAAATGTCCTGCTTTGGAAAATACTGTAACACAAAGAGAACCAAGTAACAAAACCTCACAAGGTTCTTAAACATCTGGGCCACGGGAAGCCCAAAGTTACAGGTTGGTAACCTAGCACTTTCAAAAAAACGGGTTTGATTTGATCTATTCACGTCCTTCCTTTTTCTATCCGTGCAGATTTCTCGTGTGATGAGACGGTTAAAGGCCCCCCGGTACAGATGCACAGCCTGAGAGAGTTCGAGCAGGTAAGAACATGCGCTGTGATACGAGCTGTGGTCTCACCTTGAGGCGCTCTGATGAAGTTCAGGAGTTTGCTGCTTCAATTGTGAAATTAGCGTAGCGCCGTGTGTGATAGATGTCCAGGCTTGTGTCTGCCCTGATGTAATCACTATGGAGGTGTGCTTGAGGAGAGGATGATGCAGCATGAGTCAAAGATGTTGCTCCTCTCCCGCTGACACAATCCGCTTCTTTCGAACACACCTGCATGGATATTAAGGATGTTGCAACTCCGGGTTTTGCCCGTGGTCCTGATCCAGGTCATTCAAAATGAAGTATCTGCCTGGTCCATATTTCACACATACAGTGATATATGGTTGTTCAGTTTAGAGGTCTATATTCAACTGGAGAGATGCGTTTTTTCAGCTGAGGAGCTCTGCGTTCATCTTAATTGTCTCTGATTACATTACAGGACTTGTTTTCATCAGATTGATCAACTGGAACGGCTGATTGTAGTTCACGCGTTCGTGCCGCTGGATGTTAGGAATGGATTTCAGTGTTTGTTAGTGGAGCGAGATGCAGCGTTTCGGATCCAGGGAGCAATGTGTCACAGCAGAGTGGGTGTCTTCAAGCAGCTGCTGTCACGTTAAAGCATGCTTTCATCAGTCCTGTGGATGAACTCGCTACCAAATGTCCAAACACCGTCGTGTCCTCATGTTGTCCCTCCGCCCACATTGCTGTTATGACAAACTGTGGCTCCCCCCTTTGATTTGTTTGGCCTCTTACTCACACTTAGCCCTAATAGCCCCAATCGGGTAGTCTGAAACGCTTTGTCAAGTGGATTCATTTATGTGTCAACCTTTCAGAAAACATGGCTGACACACACGTTCAAGGTGCGGTCACTGACATTTTTTTTCCTTTTCTGTTACGTTGTGAAGTTTTTAATTTTTTGAAGGCCCAGGATTAGTGTTTCCTTTAGTTACTGGATGGCATTTAAGACCTATACGATCAGCTTACAGTCATCGGCAGAAACGTAAAGAGATGTCAGTGACGACATCTGTATTGTATTATTGGACAGACCTACCCTGCTGTTCATCACACCGCTCCACATTACGGCAGTGATTGGGCCATTAAGTTGTTTCCTCACAGCTTTCACCTTAAAATACAACAAAAAGAAGACATTTAAGCATTTTTTGTGCAGCTCTGTGGTCGGCTTCGTGTAGACACCAAATTCAACGGAACTAATCTGAAATTGCCGGGCATCATTTTCCTTGTAGCCATTTCGAAAGTTTGCACATTGTATACGACTTGATGCAAGTATCCCTGCTCATAGCTACTGTCCCACACAAAGACAGAATCATTAACAGGAGATATGTGAATATATGTATAAATATTTGAAACCCATATATCTTATGCAGACATAGTCTTAGAAGTTAAAATCAGGCATTCTGTATGAAAAGCCACACAGCTAAATAATGTCTGCTGGCTTTTCAACTGAGAGGATGAGAGGCGTAGTGTTCCTCTGGTTCTGGTTCTGTGCCAGAGTAATGGATTCTGGGAGCTTTGCCAGGTGCATTATGGGTCTGATATAACTCTGGAGGTGCTTGCTGCAATTACGGTGTGTTAGTGAAGGAGACAGCCATATGAGGAGCTGGTTGTAGTATGAATTACTGGGGAGAGCTTGTGTTGTATTGTGGGGGGAAAGGTCAAATGATATGAAATATGAAACTCCAGCAGGATGAGATGAAATCCACCAGTTCCTGTAGAACAAACTGTCTGATTGATTCTGAGACACAGAAAGCTGCAGCAGAAAAAAAAAAAAAAATGTATTTCTTCACCTGAAGGCAATTTTGACATTTTAAAAAGGTAGTAATTTACAGAATCAAGAGGCAACATTTTAAAAGCTTTGCATTACACCTCATTTTACTTCACTTAAACTCTTCCTCTGCTAACTTTGGCTCGGCTTAAACAGTATGCATTACATCTACACATCTGCTAGGGTCTCCTCGGCTCCTGGTAACCAAGATCCAGGATCATAAGTTGGACTGAGTCTCAATAATATAAATTTATGTAGGTACAGTAAATCCCCCCCGTATATATCTTCACTACAACATCCCTGTCATAGATTTATGCAATGTGCAACTTCATTTTAAGGAGCTACATTTTAAGACTCAATTTTAAGGACTGACAAGTCCAACAGTTTAGTGTTTAGATAAAGTTCAGAAAATAAATATGGGGGATAATTAAGGCTCTGGCTTACAGACATACTGTAGTATAATATGGCCTTTGAATCATAGCGTTCTGACATGTCAGTCAAAAATAGGTCCAACACATGAATGAGTTTAGAACCTCCATCCTCAGGCACATGCAACCAATCTGCGTCCTGTGTATATAATACTGAAACCAGTAACTCTTCACGTTTCCTTGTGCAGCATCGAGATGTAACAGAAATCATTTTGAAACTAAAATAGAGAGGGCAGAACTGCAGAGCAGAATGATTTACTCCCACACATGTGGAAACCTGCTGTTAATTCAAATCAGCCAGCAACAGCGTGCTGATATTGTACATGTTTATGCTGTAATGGACTTCAACCAGGACAGGAGTGACATTCCAGTAATTATTTATCTGCTGAGAGTGGAGTCTGGTTTAAGGTGGTTTGTGTTATTCGATAAAATACATGGTGGATGGCAGCTTCATGTGGGTAAAAGCGTCTTGTATTGTCGGGATGAAGAGCTCCCCCCCCCCTCCCCCGCAGCTCCACGAGCAGCGGCAGAGAGACGAGCTCTCGGCTGGATGGTTGGAGGCTATATTTGTGCGGCAGCTCTCCTTTTGAAGTTTTTCTACGACTATCCCACTGAGGGATGAAGGGATGAGTCACGCTTTATGCAGACATGCAGACTGGGAGGCAACCGAAACACCGGCTTCGCATGTAGGGACGGGGGCTGATGGACCGAGATCGTTGTGGGTTCGAAGCGCAGCCGGCGTGTCGCAGGCCTGCAGGAACCAGTTCCATGTTTCACATCTCCCACAATTCTTTAAAGTATCACTGTTGCACAGTCGTTTTAAAGAATGTTGCGCCTGCGAGTCATTTCAGATGTTATGCAGTCTCTTGTATTTACTTTATTGTGAGAAAACTTTCAAAATACATATATATTTATTGTTACTATACGATTTGTTCATTTCATTTTGAACAGTGTTCCCATTAGAAGTGGTATAATGGCGTATATGTGTCATGTCGGAGATGGGCGCCTCTATTCTCTGCGAGATAACAAGCGTGGGGGATGACGTGTCAGCGCCTCCTGAGAATTCCTATCAAAGCAGATGATGATCAATTGTAAGAATGAGTCCAACTGCCTCTGACTAAGGCGTCATGCAAACCGTAAAGTCCTCACTTTGGACTCCTTGGAACTTTTGCATGTTTTTCTTCTCTCTTTTTAGCTCAAATGTTGTGGAAGCTGCTGTAGAAATTGTTAAGTTGCACAGTTTTGATAGTTTTGATCGCATATTGTGTGCAAATCCGGGCGACGCCCCTCACTTTGGGTCAGTTGTGATTGGTTGACTGTAAGGAGGATGTTATGTCTCAGTTGGATCTGATCCTTTTGTCCTGTGAGAATGTGTCTCATGAAATACAGATGGGGCTCCTGAACTCGACAGATACATTTAATCCAAAATAGGGCTTTGTTCAACGTTTATGTTATTTCAGAAAGCGAGAGAACTGGCAAGAAGCAATCTTCAGAAAGTGATTTATCTGCATTGCATCAGAGGTTCTGGATTATTTACAGTTCAGACCCTCAAACTATAACAAACGGAAACAACTGATTTCCGATATCGAGTCGAGACGTAACAGTCGAGGTCCCGTCTGAAGAGTTCTCCTCATTCTGATGGAGCAGATTACAGTGTCTTGACCTTCCTTTGCCACTGTAGCTTTACATTAAGTTTTCCTGACAGTCTGTGGATCCTCTCATTTTAATAGAGCAGTCTGGATTATTGAATCCAGGTTATGGCTGTGCGTGTGTGAGTGCGCGCACAGTTTGTCCTCGCTCCACATTTGCGTCAGTTTAAAGAATCAATCCCCCGGCAGGCTGGTTGGAAGAAACACAAACCTGCCACAGCGGCATTTGTAACTGTCAAACATCCACGCTCTGCAGTCCGGAGGTTTTCAAAGGAGAAAAATCACTCGATCAAAATGCCCCTTTCTCAAATGGCCTTTATTAGTCCGTGGGAGAAATTGAAAGCACATGGCTGCCTATAAATGTCAAACCGACCACAGAGACACTTAGATTGATAGAAGAAAGGGGAGGTTTGCATATAATTTTGTCCATTAAAACCTCAGGACAAATTATGGTTGTTAATCTGTTATTTTGCCCTCGGCCTCAGTGTTCACTTCTAAAAAAGGTCTGTCAGAGTCGGATTACCATTGCCAGAGTGGCAGTAATGGACCGCATTCAGCAAAACACACTCGATCCTGCAGCTGACAGCGAACTCCACTTGTGATGAAAATAGCACATTTCTTTTAATTCCCTTTACCTAGAGTTTCTTATCTCCTTCTCACTTTTCGAGCTCTCTTAGTTTTTGTTGTGGCATTTGAAAATAGGTCAGAATTCCGTGTGTGTGTGTGTGTGTGTGAGAGTGTGTGTGTGTGTTCAACCCTCAAGCAGTTGGCTCTGATTCACTGCTTCATGCAGCTGATATCTAGCGCTGTACGGCAACACTTGAAACACAGGAGCAGTGATGTTGGATGAACACAGAAACATCCTTACTTCTCACCTTATTGATGATGAATATTTACTTCAGTGATGCTTCGTCATTTAGCTAATATTTAGCTAAATTCTGTAAATCTTCAATATAACCAATTTAAAGTCTTTTTTTTTTTTTTTACTTTTCCCTGGTACTATTACTATACTACTAATAATTACTATAACATGTCGGAAGAATTTAAAGTGTTGTCTTTGTAAAACAAGTCCTCTAAGCGTCAAATAGAAACATATTCTGTCTCGGTCTGAAGCCAGACGTTGAGGGACAGGTCAAGATTTTAGTTACAATGAGAACTTATAGGGTTACCATAATAATCAGTTGGTCAAGAACAACTGTGGTCCGACCGATGTTGACTCGCGGGTTTAAGCTCGTATTCTGATCAGCGGTCTCCCGTGTTGAAGTCTGATGTTTGGTCTTCGTCGGATGGACGCTAAACAGTCGCTAAGCTGTTAGCGTGCTAGCTGGTTGTTAGCAGTCCTTTCCAATGGGTTCAGCAGGGGTCTCCATTGGGTCTAGGTGGTTGCTAGGTAATAAAGAGGGGTTTCAAGGTAGTTTTTAAGGTGTGGCTCGGTGGTTGCTGCATGTGTTGTTGTTAAGTGGTTCTTACGGCTTGGGTGCGGTTGTTAAAGCGCGTCAGGCAGAGTTTCTGGAGTATGTTTATAGGCAAACACAAGTTTTACAGAAAATATGTGAATGGAATCTAAAGAGTATTGCACAGCAAGCAGAAGCAATAGTTATATCACAACCCCTCTACTGAAGATGCTCCCTGGCTTTCCACACAATCCAACAGGGCCTTCATGTCCACCTTTTTAAAAAGAGCCAGAAGCTCACAGTAAATTCATATGTAGCTTACAATGTTCTACAAAAAAAAATAACACCGCCAACACTGGTAGAAGTTGTTTTTTTTGTTAAAGAATAAAGGAATTAGGGTATTTAAAAGACTGCCTCTTTGTTGGAAGCTGGAGGAGGAGGAACAAAAGGTGGACGGGCAGATGAGTTTGAGGTAAAATGGAGTTCTGGGAAGCCGGGCAGCATCGGTAGGGCAGCGTTGAAGAGGCGTCGTATGAGTTAGGCCATGTAGCTTGTACCGAGGGAGTAGACCAACAACTGGTCTGGGGATGAGGATAAGAAACAGAACAGAATGGAATAAGAAACTGAATGAGTTTTGGTCTTTGTCTTTCATAAAAGAGCCTTTAGGAGGAAATGGATGCTGTGTAAGAACAATCATTTTCAGAGTCTCCTCCTCATTTCAGGAAACACCATCCATGCCCACACTGGCTCACCGACATTGAAGTATGATACACGCTTCCTCTGCTCGGGTTGTCTCAAATCTCCCACTAAGATTAGATATTGATGCCAGGTTGTCTGTCTGCGCTCCCTAACCCAACAACACTGCAAAAAGAAAAGAAAAAAAGTCTTGTTTTTTTTCTTTTAGCTGATAAATGGAACTTTTTTCCTTTTTATTATAGTTATTTAGGATGATCTATGTTTGTCACATGACTAGCGACCAGAAACAACCTCAGGTACGGCTCCGGGTCACAGTAAGACAGTGGGACATGTTTGCATCTCAGTTCTTCCTTCAATGAAATGATGGGGAAGCAGATTTTGGGGCGATGCAGAGTCAACTTTTTGCAGTGGATGACCCGATGTGCGTTAATGGACTTGCTGTCAGCACAGGAGTCGGTTTTCACCACAGCAGCACTCAGACAGGCTGCAGATCAATACACAGCAGCTCAGCTTTCAGCTCAGCCAACCAGCAGATCTGCTCCTGCTCAAATTAGCCATCGGACACACACACACACACACACACACACACACTAATGTTCTCAATGGCCAGTTGCATGACAATTGCTTTTCTAGATCACATTTGCACTAGAATCTTTGCAATGTGCATGAGCAGAGACAACCGCAGTCTGTGTCCTTCTTTCATACGTCACATGACGGCAGCGACGGCACATCGTTGCCACAAAACAGTGAAACCAGCAATGACCTGCACGGCAGGCTGGAGAGATACTGTAAGAATGTATTCACGTTTTTGATATGAGACTAGATATGAGCTGTGATTAATGCCACATTATGTAGCTTACGATTTACTTACTTTCAAAAAGGTCTTCACGGAGGAGTTTGGCCTTATTTGAATACCTGAAAATCTCCAAAACAACATCCAACAAATCTGCCCGAGCTGACGTTCATTACAAGCAGAAGGAGTTCATTTCATGTTGCTGTCGGAGAGCAAAGGCACCACCAGTCTGCCTTTGCTCTTGGCAGCACATCCGGCTGAATACGGACGAGTCAGCCAAAACACTGTGAAATGTACACTGTAAAGATTCCAAGTCCGAGTCTGCACTCATTTATTGGGATGCCATTTCCGCTGTTGGAAACGTAAAACAAGCAAAGAGAGTAAGAGCTACCAGAGCTACAGATCTGATAAGCAGAGATAAGATTGAACATCTGTAGATGTTCCCTTTTAATGGGAACTTTGAGGTCACGGGGTACAAGTAGAACACAGAGAGGGTATAAGCAATGATCAACCACAGCCCAGCAGCACATCTTTGCTCTCAGGCCGCTGGATGCTGATTTAAAAAACGAGTCAATCCCCATAGACCTCCGTGTTAAAATACCTTAACAGCATAAATAAACACGTTTACAGCCCGGTACCAAAAAAAAAAGTGTTGCTCTCCAGAGCTAATTTAACTGTGAATGCCAATTGTATAGAAGCTGAATTTTTATATAACTCACAATTTGTAATTATATTAAGGTATAAAGTTATGCAAGCAGTCTTTGCCCATTTGCAGATGAGCTGTGAGTTACGCTGTCGTCGTCACTGCCAAGATATAGTGCATTTTCACCACAAGCATCTTTTTCAGTACCGCACGAGCGTCACCATCTGGAGAGAGACCGAAAGACTCATTCTGGAGGTCCGTCTGTATAGTTTGAGCTCCACTTTGTTAAGTGATCCCAGGCACGGGCAATACATCCGTGCTCCTCTCCAGCGGGTCAGAGAAGACATATTGACTTGATCACAGCGTCGGTCATGGATGATAATTGTTCAGTTAAAGTGTACAGTAATCTGCTCCCTGCGGTAATACAGCCGCTCAGACTGTTAACGTCAGGCTCTGGCTGGAAACACCTGACAGACTGTATATCTGTGTTTCATTTCTGACAAACTTGTGTCTTATTCATCACGTACAGTTGGTGTGTGACCGACTTCACATGGCAGCAAATCATCTGCTGTTCCTCCACATGATTTGTGTTTTTTCTGATACGCGGACGTGTGCGCGTATGAATCCTTTGATGAGCTACACATTCACATTCCAGTGTGTCTTCTCTATATTGTTTACAGTATGTTCCACAGCTCCGTTGGGTGTTTTTCTTTCATTCAGAAGGTATTTATGCATTAGGTTTCATCATCTCCCCTTCCCCAGAGCCCACAGATCATGTGTAAGCGGTTACAAACTAAAAGACAAGAGAAGAAGAAGAAGAAGAAGAAGAAGAAAGTGTTTTTATGAATCAGTCTTCTGCTTCGTGGCAGACCAAATCCTGCAATTAGCCTCACAGTATAGTTGGCGTTTAAAACCACAGTCTCTAGACACTCTGTATATCTGACCAATCACCAGTAAACACAGTGACCTCACAAGACTGAAACCACCATTCAAAGGGATGACAACACAAAATGTCAAATATAACAGAGCATTGGGGATAAAAACGTAATGATTTCTGTTGTGGTTTTATGAAAACCATCTGGAAAAAGTAATGGGACAGGTAGACAAGTAATCAATAAGGACGTTGTCTGGTCTAATTGTATGGAAAGTTAATTACTATACATTTTCAAAACCAATCAACAAAACGTGACATTAAGTGCAATAACAAATTTAAAAAAACATCTGCGTCGACATACATCAAATTCGTATGTCTGATGCTCTCTAGACATCCATGTAAATGATCACATGATCAGTTGAGAGCTTCTTTTGTTTGCTTGTGCAAATCTAGGTGCCTGCCAACCCACAAACTATGAAATAAGACAACCCAGTCAGTTTCTGGTTTTGTGGAATGTCTCGATCAGAAAACAATAAACCATTCAGATCCAGCTCCTCTTCCGATGTCCCATGCAGCGGTGCGAAGGTGCATCATGTCTCACAAGCCAACCAGAGCAGACTGGGCTTTTTTTGGGAGAGCGGCTTAAAGAGACAGGAGCTTAAATGGAACGTTTCATACAGAGGGTGAATACAGGTATATTCACACGGTATGACTTTTTTGATCATTTAAACATGCGTACATGCATGGTGATGAGTTAAGATTTACTTACAATGGACTCAAACTCATATGGTTGCCAAAATACGGTTAAATACACAGTTCTATCTTAAAACGAGTTTTAAGTTCGGCACAAAGACGAAAGTTGTTTGTCAGGTTTAGGAGAAGTTGTGCAAAAATGCAAAAATTGAAAACAAAAGACACTCAGTGGCACCAAAGTTGTTCACATGCTCTTGTTGCTTTCTACTTCCTGTTTGGCAGCCACCTGGTGAGAACAGGTACAGAGAACAGGCAATCAATCACTCTGTAACAGCTTTCAGTATTTCAATAACAGACATTTAGTTTGGAACAAAAAGTCCTTGTTTCAAGCCACATATGCTAATGCTAGTGTCAGAAAATGTGTTTTGGCTGCTACCTCACCTGGTTTTTACTTTGCTGGCCAACTGGAGAGCAACAGCAGTGATGTGACATTAGAGGCTCCAACATCTTTTCTGTAGTATTTAACTAAGGATGATTTGATGAATTTTAACATCTACGTTTCTTCACCAGACAAAGGAAATGTCTCTTTGTGTTATTTTTATAAAGGAAAACATATGAGGGGACGGGATGCTCATTGTTCAAACATTTTTAATAACAGTCTATATTGCTAGTATTGCTCATATGAAAACCTAAATACAACAACTCTTATTTTTCAACAGCTTACTTTGAGAACTGTGCTGTAAAAAAACATTTAGAAGGCTGTACAATTAATATAATGGTGGTAAAATCAGCCTTAACACAATATTGGTGACGGGTAAACATGGTGTTGAGTTTGTATCAACAGGAGCAGATCATAAAACAGGGGCACGTCTGACTCACTAACACATGAATGAAATACACAGTTGTTATGTTAGGGGAATTAAAGGCCCAACTAATATTAATGTTTTGTCTAAGAAAAGAAGCATATATGCGATCAAACAATATGAGACGAAGAGTACACATTTTAGCATGCGTTCAAGGCCAGTTGACAGTTTTTGATACTCAGTACCGCCACATGTTGTTCAGTCCCACGAAAAGTATTGCGGGTTGATACCCAGCCTGAGCGCAGAGTACCGTACGTGTCAATAAATTCATCGAAGTGTTCTGTGATGCCTTGTACTAGTTCCCACCCCTGCAGAAATAATCAAGTTTGTTGGCCTAAATGTTGCATAAGACACAAGTTCTAAATGTTCTGCCAAAGGCCAAGATACACAACCGTCGCTACACCACCCGGGGAAAGGCGACTAGCTGGCCCGATTTGACCTCCAAACTGGCGCCTGTGTGGCGTTTCTATCAAACACCTATTCATTATCGGAGAGTAAATTGAATTTAGATTTGCACAAGGTTCCTTTTGTGTCTCTTTTAGTCCCGCTGCTCTGATTGTTAGGTGTGTTTCCCATCAGCAGGCTGGTTGTTGTAGCTTATTACTGATGGACTGACTGATGGTCTCCATTTGTTATTGTGTTATAGAGTCTGTCTGTGGGCTGGTAATGGCCAGATCTGTGTGTAATCAAAGCCATCTCTTCATCTACGCTCTCTCTCTCACAGATACATTCTGCAGGCTTTCGCTTCCCCCTTCTTCTTTCCCTCCTTTAAATCTCCTTCTCTTTTTCTCTGTTGGGATAACTTATAAAAGAATGTGAAAGAGCGACATGTGCGGAGCAGACCTCCGAACAGACAGCCCACCCCTCTCCTCCCCTCCTCACATACCAGAGAATACTCACCCACTTGCCAGAGCATAGGGAGGAAAACTTAACTTAAAAATAATACAAAATCCTAACTTGGAACTGATCTATATTCACCCATGTGTCATCATTTACTTCCAATGCAGGGTTCCTGGAATCATTACATTAGAATAGGGTGTTGAAATGGATCTGCGGTGCTTTGGGGACAGGTGCTTGTTGGCAAAAAACGGCTGACTTATCCGCTGAAAAGGAAGACCAGCAGCAGCCAGAGAAACTACCGATTTTCGTCAGCCGCTCGCCTTTCTATTTTAAATCTTCCCGTCTCTTACCCCTCTGTCCATCTGCCTCTTTAACGCTCTTCCATTCGTTCTCATATCGTTTGTCACTTTCACTCTAAACAGTATTGTATATGTTCAACCACTACTCATCATATACTGAACAGCCTTTTGTCCTGTCCAACATGAATCGAGCCCAGATGACAGCGACTGTATCCACTGAGTATTGTGTGGATGAAAGCTGAACATATATCACTCCTAATATTGCACCAGTCAAATACTCACGAGAACACCAAATGTGGATTATTCCTCGGCTGAAAATAGTCACAAACATATGCATTATTTCCTCTTTTGATTAAAAACTACAACAACCAGCTGTAAAGACTACGGACCATTTTTTAAACTACATATTTGTGAGGTGTTTTAAAAGATGTAAGTCTTCCGTAGGAACCTATGGCATTGGAGCCCCAAACAGGGTAGGACATTTAGAAAACATAAAGAGACAAAGTTTTGCTGCAGCATAAATGGCAGACTTGTTCTTGTAAATAGTTTGGAAGGCCAGGAGCTTGTTTTGGGTCACAACATACGTGTCCCATGTAGATCATGACATGGTAATGTCATGTTTGTGGCACTCCCGTTGTCTTCCTGACTCCCTATGAAGTGACCTCATGATGTTTTCCAGCAGGGTCAAAGTAACTTAAAAATCCACCTCTTTCTTTCTGAAACTGAAATCCCCCTGAGAGTCTGTGAGATGGCAGTAATCCTCGTTAGTGGAGTTGTTCTCTCTCCTCGTAACCGCACTCTCTCTCTCTCTCTCTCTCTCTCTCTCTCCATCCTGTAAAAATATTTTCACTTTGCTAGTGAAACATTAGAAATGAACCGTAAAACTCTGCACCAAAGGCCCGCTTGCCTCGGCCCCCGCTGGGCGAGGCTGACAGGAGCTGGACGGCCTAAGTGTCCTGCAAAAACCTCACATCTCCCACACAACCCCAGTCCAACACATGTTAACCTTTACGCCTGATCCGACTTTCTCCAAAAGCAACTTTTCGAAGACACTGTGTGAAATGCAGTATTTCTGCATCTTTTCCCCTCCCCCCGCCCCAATACTTTATCAAAACCACATGATGTTTACAAAGTTCAATATTAAAAAATCAAGCTTTTATCCGCAGGGTGTGATGGTGCACAAAATCCAAACTTGCCGGGCCAGTGGATAATTCCTGGACGACTGCAGTTCATGCTTATTTATACAAGCACGGACTGAGTGTAATTTGCGCGTGAAGGAACATTATGGCGGAGCGCAGCAAGCCTTGAAGTAGACAAATGCGTGTTTGTTTGTGTTTCCTGAGACTTTGTTTCTTTGGTCTTCGTCTAATGACTAATGGCAAACAAATAACAAATGATCCACTAAAAATAGCTAAACTACCACTTAAGAATGTAGGTCTCACACATGCTTATTTGAGTATATTAGACTAAGTCATTATTTGGTTGGTAGGGATACCACCAAGCCTCCAGGAAGAGTGCCGGGCTTTGGAGCACATTTTACATCGTGGCCAAAATTACAATAGTTGGGTCCATCACGTGAAGCCATGGGGCCAGGCGGCAACCTCCAGTTGATTTATTACCTTATTAAATACTGTGAAAATGACTTTATGGTCTCAATCTCTAGTTTCAAGTCTTCTTCAATACAGTCTATGCATTTGGCCCAACATGTTTTTTTCCCCCATAGATTTACATTGGAAAAGAGACGTCTGTAATTCACTTGAATAGGCCGTATTTAAATCACTGGGTCCTAAAAGTCGTAATAGGCAGATCCAGAGTTTAGTCTCTATGCATTGGTATTGCATTGGCGGTGAGCCTAAGCCAGGGGGTTTAGCAGAATCGGCCATTATCTGCATTCTTGTTTGGTGATAAGTTTGGACAAAGTTAAAGCGGTCTCTGAGCCTCGGGACCAAATAAAACTATTGTTGAACATTAGAAAAAAAAACGCATGAGGGAAAGTTTAAAAAAGGCAAAGAAGAAAATAGGAGTGTGTGTGGGGGGTGGGGGGGTTGGATTAGGATATTTTCAAGCTGTGAAACGTTGACCCTTTTTTTCGGAGATAGCAGGTTTCTGCAGGGCACCGTCGATTGGCAGCTAACTAACAAACCCGGAAAGGCTGAGAGTAGCCTGGCCCGGATCACGGCGGCCCAGCCTGCGCCAGCCAGTGTTGAGTAATGCTGTTAGTAAATACCAGGCCAATTATTGCTAACGAGGCCCTAATTGGAACCAGCTGAACATTTATTGAATTTGTCAGAGAAAGGTAGAGTGGAGATGGCTAATGAAGAGCAGCCGCAGCGCCGGGCCAGGCAGCCAGGCTCTGGGGGAATGCATAATTCACCTGGCAGTGCCATGCTGTTTTCCCATGTTAGTGGTTTTATACGTTTTTAATGCTGCAGAGACATTTGAACATAAAGAAGTAAGTTAAAAGGGGAATAAATCCCTTTTACGTGCCAGTCAATATATTAAATCCTCCTTTAGGAAAAAGCTCAATTTCTCAGGGCCGAGCAGGCGATGCGTCCCTCGTTATTACATTCCATCCAAATAGTTTGTGGACCCTACAATCTGAAACATTTAAAGGCTTCACACGATTCAAAGCCACCAAAGTGTTGCGCCGATGTCCCGAAGTTCCCTCGGAATAATTATATGTTTGGTTGCTTCACACAGAGAGAGAATCGTGTTCAGCTGTTGTTGGTTACAGTGTGTAACGTGGGAAATGCAGGCTGTGACATAACTACACAAAGTCTGTCAGGGCGTTACGATTTCTATTCATCTTACAAGAAATTAACGACTTTCAAGTACATCTCTAAAGCCGGTGGTGGAAAGTGTACACACTCAAGCACTGTACTCAGGTACAATTTTGATGTACTTTACTTATATAGTATTTCAATACTAATTTACGTTACCTTATACTTCTAATTCACTCCTTTTCATGGGGAAATAATATACTTTTTGCTACAGTTATTTTACAGAATAATATTTGAACATATGCTCAGTTTGTAATATGTATTGCAATGCTCTAGATTAAACTATCCAACAGTATGTAAAGTGTGCCTCTACCAGTTACTATGCTTACGTGTTATCAGTGATAATATCCCCAATGAGCACTTTTGACACTTCAGTAAAACATTTGTTGTACGCAACCAGAATATTTACATTAACAACAGATTAAATCAGTATGCAAAAGACTTCCTTTCATGTTAACTTAGCATGATGAAGTTAGTAGAACGAAGAATTTTAAAGCGTCAATTTCTCGAAATGTTACTGGAGAAAATGGGATCCTTTGACTCCAAAGAAATATTTATTTTAAGAGACTCTTTGAAGAGCAGGGAAAGACTTTGCTTGTTAACATGTACTTCTGGTATGAGATTGGAGGCCTCACCAAGACACATTGAAGTCAAAGGCCAGTCCACCACTGAACATGACCCAGAGGAGGCTGTGTTGATTGGCTCACATTCTGAAACGAGGTCAACCTCTGCCCAGATAGTCCCCTTTTTTTTTGTATCGCTCCATTCTCTTCATCCTCCTGCCTACATCATGTCATCCATTCCTTCATTCACCCACCGTGTCCCCCACAACCACCCCCCCCCCCCCCCCCCCCCTTCCTCTTTGTCTCATTTTACAGTCGCTTCTCATCCTGCTAACTGATGGTTCAGTGCAGCGGCACCCTCGGGCTCCTCTCTCTGTCCCTTTGATTTCCATCCACAGACAACAGAAAGCAGGGCACACGTCCAGTGTATACCGTACAGTACATGCACACACACACACGCACACACACACGCACACACACACACACCAATGTTCTACATGTACATATACATGCAGACCAACACAGCCAGTCCATACAAACACCTGCAGAGTGGATGCTCAGCCATGTGGACATTGGCTGGTCACGCTGTCCACTGACATTCCCTCACAAACATTCAGTGTGTGTGTGTGTGTGTGTGTGTGTGTGTGTGTGTGTGTGTGTGTGAGAGAGCTTCTGTTGGACAAAAAGCCTTTCTTAGTAAAGTTAATTTCTTTAGGAAAACATGAAAATGGTCCAACAACTAATTTACCAGCCATGTGTTTTTGTAATTACAGGCCAACGGTGAACACATAAACAAACACATGCACACCTGGGTCTTTTAACGTGCTTGTAGCAGTGCCGCCTGGATGCATGACCTTTAATTCAGGTCTTCATCTCTATGTGATTTTGCCGGTACACAACTTGATTGGGAGGAGGAGCTATTTCATATTTTTAGAATCAGAATATGATCCAGTCATAATGTAAGATTCCTTGCAGTCCACGAAGCAAATCAATACGCAACCTTATTATCTGCTGGCGGAGATAATAATAAGTGGATTGTATTAGAATGAAGAGTGATCTTTGATCACCAGTCTGCACAACCCTCGTCTGAGGAGACAAAGCATCTTTCTAAGTGAGAAAATCAGCTATTGCGATAAATATGTATGTGAGTTACATAGATGAGTGATTCAGCTCATACACATAGAAAGGTTCTCTGAGAAAATGTTTCACGATTGTACTCAAGGAAGCGTACATTTGTAATATGCACGCCGTACATATTGCAAGGTGTCATGCAAAAGACATCATTTTGCTGAGCTTATCCATCACTTTATTGTATTTCTCAATAATTTCTTCAACCTTTAAAGAAAGATTGATCCTCCCTTGCGGGGGCTTATGTAACAAACCTCACTGTGTTTACATTGTAATACGCAGCCTGCCGTATTGTGCTCAGCCATCTTTATGTTCGAGGGACTGAAAAGGGGATTGCGTACAGCGGCAACGGAGAACACTTTCCTCAGAACAATTGTTGGAGCATTTTAATTTCCCAGTGATCATCTTTGTGTCTTGACCTACATGCTGAGGGGAAGAGCTCCAAAGCTTCCCGACACCTGACTTTCCTCTGTAACATCGCCATCTCTTGGACAACTTATGTATTGCAAATTCAAGTGACGCGACATGGTAGCTTTAGTTATAGAAACATGGTGATGTGTCATTCACATGCATCTCCACGTCATGCTAGTGTGTGTGTGTGTGTGTGTGTTGTGTGTGTGTGTGTGTGTGTGTGTGTGTGTGTCAGGCTTAAGAAGGCTGTATAAACTCAGGCTTGCACACACAAACATCATGAGGTCTTTTGAGTGCCGCTCTTTTTGACAGCTGGGCTTCATTGACAAAACGTGGCTCTGCTGGCAGCATTTACTCCGCTTTCTATTTGGGGAAAAAACAACTTAAAAATAATTTTTTTAAAAGCACCGCTAACTTTGTTCTGAAGGTCTGTGTTTGTTTTTTCAGACCTGTCCTCTCTCTCTCTCTCTCTCTCTTTCTCTCTCTCTCTCTCTCTCGCCCCCTCTCTCGTACAGGCAAAAATGAATCCAAGCGGAGAGCCAGAAATTCGGCGAGAGATTGGGTTACAGAGACAAAAGTGGTCTATATGGGAGGGTCGGCCATGACAGTTGGCAGTTGGTTTGGTTTGGGGCGAACCTGATACCATAATTTAGATCTGCCATAAACACACAGAAATGAGACACAGACCTACTCTCCCTCTGTAACACAACCATGGGAAAAGTGGACATCTTGGCTGCCAAAGCTCTGCCCCGGCCGTAACACGAAATCCATGCTTTTATGATTTAGATGCAATGTGTTCATCATTGCTTACGTACACAAACTGATGGAAAGTATTTGCGCCGGCCTTGCCCGCGCTGCCTGTGTGCGGAGCAGCTTGGGAACAGGTATTGGGTTCCGCTCTGGAGACGGTTTGGTAATGACTCCGTGTTTAGACGTTCGGATTGTGCCGACTCCCTCCGGTTTCCTCCTGGCGTGCGCGGCGATCTGAAGACAAAGCTGTTGTCATAATCGTTGTTCTCAACTGTTCGAGGCGCGCGCCAGAGAATGCGTGTGTTTCTTGTTCATTACCGAGTGCGTATGCACATGTTGACATCTCCTGATTAGCTCTGGCACCGACAACCGAGTGCCAGGAGGGTTGTGGAAGATCAGCTTAGCGGGATGGTTTCCTGTCTGATCTGCAGGATTCCAGCCTTTTCTAATGCATCGGCCAACACATGCAGCGCCCCCAAAGATGTTTGGTACTGCGGATGCAGCTTCTCTGCCATGTACACGACAAAATATTTGCTCCTGTCTAGCAGCCAACACCTGGGCTGAAGCCCGTGCCACGGTGTGTTCAGATCCACTTCCTGTAACAGCCATTAGATGCTGTAGCAAACAAGAAAGTGCCGACATGAAGCACAGATGTTGTTGCTTCTTGGATGGGCATGAAAGTCTCCTCATCAGTACAAAAGAAAAGTTCCAACATATCTGGTGATGGAAAGAAATCGAGTATGACTCCCAAGGTCCATTTCAGTTAGAAACATCCAATCACAGGGCTAGAAAATACCTTTGCTGGATCAGCTGTGGTTCACTCTTCATGGCTTCTTCTCTATAACACTGGCTACTGAGGCTCATGGGCATCGTAGTGTTTAGAGCCGTCCACCAAAGCTAATGGGGGGAAAGAAAGAAGAAAAAAAAAGTTTCTCAGAAACAAAGTTTAATGACCGTAACATAAAGCTGCGGTAAAGTGAATTATCCAGGAGACATCTGTGTTTCTCTCCGTGCGTTCGTCACTGCATGCAAGATGGACTTGTTGACCAGGGTCACTGATGGTGAAGGCCGCCACGTTTCTGCTTTCTGTCAACTAGCAGTCTCTTTAATTGGGTCGGAAAATCGGTACTGTCCAAGTGGCGAGGAGTCAAATGTTGTGCTAATGATCTTTCAAACTTTCATCAGCTCCCAGGGAAAGGACTCAAAGAATGATGATGAATTTGTTGTCTGTTCTGTATAACGTGACGTGCGTATTGAGACCCATGTTGATTGGCTATTGATCCCAACCAAAGGGGGAAGGGGCAGAGATGACTGAGAGACAGAAAGAGAGAAAATGATGAAAAACAAAGATGAAAACAAGGCAACTGTAACACAATGCAAGACGAGATTCGACACGTGGAGCTTTCTTCCAAATCGAGTTTTCAGACGTTTCACAAATTCAAGAGTTGTCGGAGCGTCCGCGTCAATGAAAAATGAAGCAAATCAAACCAAGGAAACGGAGCAAAGGTACATCGATTGAGTGCCCACATCATTTTTGTCACATAGTAAAAGCGGTCTCCTTCCCTTTGAATTTCACTCTCCATAAACTTCATTTCTGACTGTCTGATTCATGTAGAGGGAGAAGGGGGAGGGGTCAGGATGAAGACTGAGGAGGAGAAAACTCAATCAGCCGATTGTGTGATTAATGATGTGGTCATCAAGATGGATGCTACATGATGTCACCCTCTTTGTTCTGCATTACTGATACATGGATACAGATGAAATAAGAGCACACTCTGTAAATCCAGTGTGTTCGCTGGACGTTTATGATGTATGGTTTTTCATCTTATTTTCTTTTTATTCTCAGCAGTGTAGAAGCAGCATCCCTGCAGCATTGTGATATCACAAAGTCAAAACTATTTCATAGCATGCAGTAGATGAGGTAGTTTATTAATGCAATATAATTTGGGAATCATGATATATTTGTAGAGATGCAGTTTTACTCTCCGGTCAGAGCCTTTTTGGGTAAATGTGTGCACGCAGACCAATCTGTTCACGTAGTTTTAGTCATTTCAAATACATGTTTTCTCTGTGATTCCCGGGAGTCTCCAAAGATTTGACTTTGTTTTGCCAACTCTTTTGAAATGAAATGATCATCAGTCAAAGATTTCAAATGTCTTGATTTGTCACTCCAGAATACGAAGATGTGCAATTGACCACAGGAAAGAAGCAGTAAATAACTTTATTTTATTTATTTATTTTCATACGGCTAGCTATTAGTTGCAGCACCAACATTTTGATGCAGACACACACACACACACACACACACACATAGGCCCCCAACTGTAAAGCATCCCCCTAACTCCTCTGTGGATCTCAGCTCTCCCATTACCTTCTAACCTCCTCCCCTCTGGAGTGCGCACTACTTTTATCTTTGTGTTGATCCCCAAACCCCATCAGTCCCTGGATGAGGTCATTTCCTGCCTGGCTGACCCCCAGCGCTCACACCTCTGAATGAAGGAGAGGTGGAGGCCGGCAGCGCCGTAAAAGAGTGCTGGCTGTCAGATCTGCATCCAGAAAAAGCAGAAATTTGCTGGCTCCGATTGTAGATGTTTCTGCCCCTCGCCTTCGTCGTTGCAAAACAGCGCAATTAATACTCAAATATACATAAAGGGATGTAATGTCAGCAGCATGGGTGCAGGCATAGGACATTTCATGCAATACACACACACACACACACACACATACAGATATATGCATATATAGACACACTATAAGCCTGCAAGTCAACCAGAAGCCTCTTCATTCTATAAACTTGGACATTAACACAGGCTGCACTGACCCCTTGGTGTTGCATTGACAAGGTTTCCTCTTTGGCAGCCATTGTCATTGTCATCATCATCATCATCAGCAGCAGCAGCAGCAGCAGCAGCAGCAGAAGCTGCATTTAAGCCCCAATAGCTGCCTCTCTCCTCCCTCCCTCTCTGGGAGTATCACGCTGCACCATCAACCCGAGCTCCGGGGCTTCGGGCCATCGGTCACAGCCTGAGCTCACTTCCGGGGGTCAGATGTCTCATACAGCCCGAGTCAGGAGGGGAAGTGTCGCTGGAACATCTGATCCTGATCCAGTTTAGCGCACACTCCGGAGTCTGTCCCAGCCTTTTTAAAGTCCCCCGTCCAGTAAAATTGGACCTGTCCAGCTTGGGTTCCACCTGGCAGAGAGTAATCTTTGTGTATCTAGCGTAACGCACTCTGTGTGATATGAAATACAGTCTTTGTAGTGAAGGATGGGCCCCTTCGTTGATTAGCCCCAGAAGGCCTTTCAGTCAGGCAACAGGGATAAATGACCCAGGCTGCCCTGAATCAGACACTGCATTTATGACTCCCTGCTCCCCACAAAATACATGACATCAGATGTGGTTGAAGCTGAAATAGACTGTTAACTCCATACACACGCACCATGGTAGCTGTAACCTTTTGGACAAGAATAGAAAACTGTGGTTTTCGAGAAAAAAAAAGGCCAACCGAAGCCTCATTATATTTATTTTATAGGATTCTTCATTTTACAGACAGCTGTTTATTGAACCTCAGTTTCTGAGAACCAGCTGATTTTGGATCTCAGCACATAGATTTGAAAGCTGTGAAGTACATATGGGATTCACAGTCTGTCTTAAATCTTTTCTGATCAGATGTAGATGTCTTTCTCTTAGCTTTAATAAGAATAAATCACATTTCTAAAACCTGTATATAGCTGTTTAGGCTAGGGTTAGGGTTAGTTGTCTCTAGAGTTCCTGAATTGCTGTTCTCATCTCAGATGTGTTATTCAGTTTTCACCAGCTAGAGACACAACCAGGCCAAAGCTTTGTATAGATAGAGAATGAGGATCCAGAAATCGTGGATGAGACTGACTCAGTTACACAGGCTTCTAGGTACACTTTAAGAAATAAAAACTCTTAAAGCAACATATTCCTTTGTACATGAAGTCACAAATGTGTCGACTGAAATGACGTTGATCTTGACTGATTCGTCAGGGCAAAATAATTCTCCGAGACATAAAAAAGCCGGTCCAAAAGGAACCAAATGGGGTCAAGGAATGTCAAACAATACCCAGCGCTGATCTTTTTTTGGCCAAGACGGTTCCAAAGTGTCGGTGAACAAACAGCAAGCAAGAACCATGTGTCAACAGCATATGAGATGGAGGAACGGGAGAAAAGGCAATGGGCATGGAGGAAACAGTAGAAGAAGAGTTCCAGTTGTTGTAACTTCAGATTCAAAACAGGGCATGCAGCAACACAATGAAGAACACTGACTAACAAGTATTCTAACAACTTGTTGTGAATTCTGCTCCACAACAGGGTTGTTTGTGTCTGCTGCCTCCTCCCGAAATACCTTTTTTTAAAATGTGATTTTTAAAGAACCGCATGTAAGCCGAGCTGATTTGCCAGCAGGCTTTGGGTTCATATGAATGAGCGGTGCTTTTTGATCCTGTGTTATAAAATGGAGTTGGCTCGGGCCCCTGTTTGTCCCCGCTGTGGAGAAGAAGTGGATAATCCACTCCCAGCTCAGGCCTCGCTCTGCAGCCACGGCGGTGCGTCAGAACGAGTGTTTCTGTGCGGCGTGAAAGAGATTCAGAACCTGCTTCTTGCTCTCTTTAGCGTCATTAAAGGAAAACGAGTCAATAGCCATAGAAACGCAGACAGGGCTGCAGCAAGACGGGGGGGGGGGGGGGGGGGGTTGTTTCAGCCGTGTGACTAGCTCCTGCCCACTGAAACCGCCGCCGCAGGCTGCATGCAACACACTCGGCTCGACCTCGTCTTCATGTGCGACACTTAGCTTAATCCTCGCTGTGCACGTTTTCAGGGCATCGACTTCATTTGAAAGGGTTCCGAAAACGAGCGTAACGTCTGGAAATGAAACGCGTCAAACAGTCAGGTATTTTTTGAGGGTTTGTTTAGGTTTTTATAGTCGTTTTTTTATTTAAAATTGTTGTACTGCATTTAAGTTGGCAGACAAGCTGGAAAAGGTATTGAAATACCTCCTCCGGTCCATCGATGCAGTTCCAATTCCAAAAAACTCTGGCACTGAGCTACAGACTCCCCACCAATAGACCCTCCACTGCCACCATCCCTCATTCGCGTACAGCTGCTGCCACCACATCTGGGAATGATTATTTTTTATCAAAACCAAAGAGTGAAGGGAAAGTGAGACGAAGAAGATGAAGTCTGCGTTCAGATAGCTTCCACCACCTGATATGTCTTCAGTTGTGACACACGGAGATCGGTCAAAGTCTTTTCTGACATCCCATTAGACTAAACTGCTTATTAACTCTAATTTATTTGGTTGCCCTGTGGTTTGAACTAACTGAGCATCCTGGGAGGGATGACTTGCACATTGTTTGGTTTTGCGGCGATGGATGTTTGTGAGGTTAAAGTATGTGATTTACATAGTTTTGAATGAGGTCTCTGGAAGTCATGAAAGCCTTTTTTTCATATCGTTTTAATACGTTTTTCTTCAGTCTCCTTTCTGTTCGGATAAGATCCAATCAAGATACCGTCATAAATACAAAGAGAGATTTATATTGGCTTTATTTGTAATATCTCGTTGTATTACACAGCGACAGTTCACCATGAATGGTTCATTGTTAGCAAGTGTGATTGTTATCGTTGGTCCCACACAACAGATTGGAACAGCTAACTGTGACCTGATGAATGGCACATGGCATACTCTCATGGGAGTCACAGGTAGAGACATATAGAGCCATGTTTCAAGCCCACAGGGGGGTAAATATTCTGCTATTTAAAAGTTAATCTCCTTTAATGCAGTCTTTTCTTGCATTGGGAGGTTCTATAATGTTTTCTTCACTAATAGGAAGTCACTTGTTGAGAATATTCACTAATTAAGTTTAATTAGTGATACTGTTCATTGTTATTACCTCCGCCAGGAGATTATGTATTTGGTTGTGTGTGTGCGTGCACCTCTGTGTCTGTCTGTCCACGTCTGCCCTCACACAATAAGAGACTCATTAGCCTGATAGGTGGGGGGTCTGTAAGGCCTCCATCAACAACTGCTTCAGTTTGGACTCTTTGTTTTGCTACGGATTATGATTTGCACGCATGTTCCAAATTGTGGAAAACCAGGAAGCGTTAAACTTAAATGAAGATAAACTGTGAGACCGTACAGACAGCTGCATAGATCGGCATGAGAGCCGTGTGGTGAGCTACGCTTTGTGGTTTAGACGGAGGAGGGTCTGGGGGGGGGCATTTGTGGTCTGCATTCATTCACACATTAACGCAGTGGTCGTTGCAGACACACCTGAAGGAGATTTGCACTCTACTGCGTGCACCTTTCTGATATCATTTCATTTCAACGTACTTAATATTCCGCATTCGCAACAGTGAGGCCTAGATTATTTTGTGCGTCTAGCTTTAACCTTGCATGAAGTCGAATTGACTGATGTTAGCTTGTAGTTCATTACATCACTGTGTACTTTGGTCGGGCCCTCTAATATAAATCTCAAACTCTGAGCTCGTGTTTTCTCTGAACGTCAGCTCAACTGTTTTGTTCTGTCATTATAAGCCTCGAGGTATGAGGAGAACTGATTATTCCCTGGAAAATAAAATGGAAATAAATACAGTTCCATCTCAGAAAAACACATTTTACACACTTGTTCAAAGTTGCCTGATGTATTTATTTTTTGTTAACAGTGTGAGAACAGTAGCACGTGGCCTCCTCTCCCTCATTAATCTACTTCAAGGGCGAAGTGTAACGTGATCTGTTGCCGGGACTTTGGCGTCGACTGTGATTTTATTATGAACATTTGTAATGAATCTACATTTATATGGAACCAGTGTGTGTGGTCATTGTGGCTCACAGGCCGTAACTATCACTAATAACAGCAGTGTGATCTCTCAAGTCAGTAACCATCTGTCTGAGTGATGTAATGCTGTTTCAAATTATCACACTCCATCTTATTGTTTTAAATATAGAAGAAACTGCTCGCTGCTGTGTTGTATTTGCCGTTTTGTTAATGTAGGTGAAAACACAAATGAGTCGACCAATAGTTTCCATTCAAATGGAACTATTGGTTGGCTCACTCTCACACGTATAAAGAGGCCAAATAACATTTGTCATTGAGTGACCTCCTGCATTACTTTATGTGTGACAGATTTCACCTTTTGAGTCTAGAAATCTGTGTTTATTCACCCCAAAAAGTGGAAGAACCGACTGTTCACGCACCAGCTTTAAGAAAGCGACGATATTCCTTTCCTTTTTCTTTTAATCCACGTACGGTAATGCAAATCTGTTGCTCTGGTCGGCATCTTCCCTTTTACTCACAGTGGACTTCTCATGTACGGATTAAACAAGCCAATCAGAGTGCGTTTGGACAGAGCAAAGCCATAGCTGCCCCCCCCCCCCCCCCCCCCCCCCCCCCGCTTTCCAGTCCTTTATGCTAAGCTAGGCTAACCGTGTCCGGACTCCGGCTCTGTGCCAAACATGCAGACATGAGATTCGATCTTCTCACCTCACTCTCGTTAAAAGAAGCACATAAGCGTGCAGGCAAATACGCTGACCCGGTGTATGAATTCAAAATGGCTCAGTTGATATGATTATAATAAACTAGGTTTTTATCTGGCTCTCCAGTGCGTCTCACTTCTTGCTGTCCACCCTTTTTAATTAGCTCCTGGGGATATTTTTAGTGGCTCTCTCTTGATGAGTTAATTAGGTTTACAAATTCAAATTTCTAACCACCATGTCTAGCGTGGACCGTGGCAGCACAATAAACACAATCAGACGTTCCCTCTGCAGAACTGCATTAGGGGTTTGGCACTGCCAGAGAGCAGGGCTGGAAAATGTCGAGCTAGCTGGCATCAAGGAGCTCCTGTTACCGGTAAAGGGGGAAAACTCTGCGCGCTCTGCCAATCCGACGAGCGCACGCACACACACACACACACACACACACACACACACATGCACATGCACATGCAAGCACCCAATTATACTCCTGTTCCTGTAGAGATGGTTTTTAAACCTCTGAAGCAGAGGGTAGGGGTTAGTAAACTACCATGGCAACAAAACAGCCTTCAAATGGTGCACGCAAAGGCCGAGGAATGGGGAAAGCGACAGTGGGAAAATATGTGCCGTGGATCCTCCCTTGTTGTACGCCTCTATTTAAGGTCTTTAACCTTTCTGGATCTAATAACCAGGGTCCGAGTTTGTTCCCGAATAATAAAAAGACTCATATGTTCTCATGCTGCTGCCCCCCCCCCCCCCCCCCCCCCCCCTCTCATATTGGATTTAGTTAAAATGGTGGAAAAGTCCTGCAGAATTAGGATGATTTAATTTCACGGGCACGATGTGTTGTAATAAATTTTTAGTCTTTCCTCGCAGTGCTTGACCTCTGGATGAGCCGCTGCGGTGGGCGTCTCTCCTCCAACTCTCGTCGTCTGCAGATTGGTGCAGTTTTTCATTGTAGGTGATGCACTCGGCCAAAAAACTATCACGTGTGCGTGTGTGTGTGTGTGTGTGTGTGTGTGTGTGTGTGTGTGTGTGTGTGTGTGTGTGAGTGTGTGTGTGTGTGTGTGTGTGTCTGTGTGTATGTGTGCGTGTGTGTGCGGGAAGTGTCCACTTCATTTATCATTTATAAATCATTTATCTCCTCTTGCAACATGTATCCCAAAGGAGATGACAATCCGGAGATCTTTTCGACAAATTATTGTGGTTTTCAGACTGTCAAATTGAGACTGTAATAAAGTGTTATTGTCATCAGCAATATATTTGTTGGTCAGTCTCTCCCCTAGATTATTGGTTATTGACAAATCGCTCTGGCAGCTGGTGTTGCTCCATCACGGGGTCTCTGAGGACTGTGCCTGGAGGTTAGACGTGGACCTCCGGATGTGGCCAAAAGTATGTGGACGTCCCAACGTTGGCGCACACAGTTGGGGTTCCAGTTTGTCCGGTTGGTCCCCAACGGGGCTGGAGGGGGTCGAGGCCTCAGTAATGTCCACATGTAAATTCACATGAGGCTGCGGACAAATGAGGAACTACTCTTGCAGTTTGAACAAATCTTGTCTGTGTTTGATGCGGGGTCATCGGGGTGCTCTGATGGGTGCACCCAAGGGCGCAGCATGTTAATGATCTTCTTTCATATGCGACGAGAAAGTTAAAATGAATCGTGTTTCTGTGTGTTGTGAGTAAAACATATATATACCATACAACAACAGTGCTGATACAATCAATTAGTCCAGTTGTTGTTTGAGAGAAAAGTGTGAACAATTATCATCTGTGATTGTCATCAAATAGAAATGTCATGTTTTCTATCATTGTAATGATTTTAGGACAAAGAAAGACGCCTTGGGTTCTGGGAAAGGTTTATGTTTGAAATGATAATTAATTAAATAGAACAACACCCTTTTCTTCACGGCAAATTAATAAAAAATAAAAAATAATAACTTTTTAAAAAACGTTTCTAGCCTATAGTTGCTTTTCTGTAAGCTTCTCTTTTCATTAAACACTTAATATGTATACATAGATTCCTAAATTCCTTTTAAATTAGCAAATTACAAAATATATATTACTTTATTATTCCAGCAATTGATCCAGCTTTTTTTCTAATAATGCAACAGCAGTCTGTTGGGTTAAAAATATTGGGTTTAAATGTACTTTCTGAATATGTAAAGGGAGATGTGCTGAAGCTGAAACAGGATGTTGAATTTCAAAATAGCTTCACCCCGTGCTGATGTCATACCCGGATCCAGAGGTAATCTGTCTGTTTCCACTTGTAAAGGCTTCAGTGCAGCAGTTATTATTACACACAAATCCACGCTTTCACACCGTTGTTCCCATACAAGCCATACATTTATTTGTTCAGAATTTTGAAAGGCTCAAATTGCTTAAGTGTGTACAATTGTGGGACTAAATTAAATAGAGAGGAAAATGAAAGCTATCGTTGCCTTATTGACGGATGTGGGCCCTACGAGAAACAGATGTGTGGTTTGTTTTATGCAGAACTCCAGCCATACTTTTGTGGTCTATATCAGTGTTACTCAAAAAGGAGGTTTTAAAATAAACACTAAGAGACTCTTGTTGAACATAACGGACAGGGGAGACGTCCGCAAAGCGCACAATAACCAGAGGCACGTGCGTTAGCGCAGCATCTTCTTTGTATCGACTATTTCACAATCAAACTGTCCGTTGATATATATATATATACTTTCTCTTCTATCTGAACGTAGCTCTGGTGTGCATGCATGTGCAGAATGTGAATACAACATGTGTTACCGCATTCGGCCATGAGCTCGTTTGTGTGTGTGTGTGTGTGTGTGTGTGTGTTTCACCACTTCAGCATTCCTCGGTGACAGCCGCAGGGCAACGTCTTCTGTAAATAGCCTGTGTATCTGCAGGGATGTTGGGACCCTCTGACCTCAGGTAGAGCGAAAGCGCCTCCCTGTGGTCGGACACGAGGTTTTTCACAAACTAGGATCGTATACCTGGGAGTTTACAGCGGCCTTGGCTTTTCTTTTCTTCGAGGATGAGGTGGTACATTTTTATTTGGTTCTAAAGAGAGGGAACTGACCTGGAGGGTTTCTATTCTTTCATACGTTTGAATGTGCGTCGGAGCGTCGGGGGCTTTTCTTCTGTTTCCTCGGGCTCATTTGCTAGCAAGTTTATTTTTGTTCTTCTGCAGCTGACAAGAAGTCTAGACGTTTAAGTTACAGCATGCCAAAAAAGGGCTAGAAGGTGAGAGTCTTTCAGACGTCTTGGTTACATGAAAGCATTGTGTCACCATCGTTTCAAAGATGTTATATCAGTGTGCAGGAAGAATCATCCTCATAATAAAATACAGACGTTCAAAAGCTGTGGAAACAATCAATTGTTATTTAAATGTATAAAACACTTCATTTTAGTGGCCACACTCGGCCCTCGGAGGCTTCTCTTCAGGGAAACTGTTCCCCAGTTGTCCTCATAGGCCTCGATGGCATCATATAATTAGACCAGATACAACTCAGCTGCCTTTCTGTTTTTTTTCTGTTGACGTGAGCTCTTTACTGGCTGTCACACCCATTGCTATTCGGTAGTAGGAGAACTTTCACAAAAACAGCTTGCAACACGTCTTTCTCAATGTTTAGTCATATCATCAATATCAGTACAACTTGCTATCTCTCCTGTCATTGGTGGAGGACGTACGACTGATGCCTCAGCTCAAAGTCACAGTACTAGTGTTAAAACACGCCAAAAAGGCCCGACATTGGTCCTCCAGCATGAACAACAACACAGGTCTTTTGCCAGTGCCTTCCAAAACCACTACAAAAAGATTCATATGACCGTTTTTATTATTTATTCATTTTTTATCTTTTACCTCTCTGTGTTTAAGATTTGGTAAAGTTTAGGCAAATACAAAAATGTCTCGGTTAAGATCAGGGATAAATGATGGTCATGGTAAAAAAAGAAACCAACGTTGACCGTTGCTAGGAGACGGGATGGAAACAGCTGTGTGCACTTCCCTACTTTATCTTCCTTTACTTTTGAGAGGGGTTTTAAGTTTTTTATGTGTATGAACAAAAGACCAATGCAGTCATCTCTGTGATGAGGAAAGCCTCTTTTGATCTCATGTCAATAAACAAAGGTCACATGGAAGAAGGGAAGTCTCCCACACATTTACAAGTCAGAATGTTAAGACACACACACACACACACACACACACACACACACACACACACACACACTCTGCTGCCTCAGATTCTTGACATGACTTCCTCATGGTTAAAAAAAGAAACATCCCCTCGCCCCCCCCCTCCCACCTCCCATAATCCCCTCATGCCTGCCTGTGTGCCATCCCCGAAACCCTCCTGTAACAAATCCAGACTGAGAGGGGCTCACGTCCACTTAGTGTTTGGATCTCTGTTTGTGTTCCTGCCTGTTGATGTGTGACAGCAGGAGAGATCAGATCATCTGAGTCCCGTATCGTCAGGATAGTTTGTTTCTTCAGCCGGACGCTGCTGTCCCTCTTCAGCCCTGTCTTTTCACATACTACGCGGCACTGAATGGGGGGCTGCGATGCCCCCCACAGCGCAGCCCCCTGTCGCCATGTCTAACTCTGGTTTCCCCGGTTGCCGCACCATCTCGCAGCACCTGAACGACCTGAAGAAGGAGAACTTCAGCCTGAAGCTCCGGATCTACTTCCTGGAGGAGAAGATCCAGCAGAAGTTTGAGGAGAGCGCCGATGGTGTGCACAAGAGGGTGAGTGAGAACGATGCATGCAAGGGTGGGGGGGGGGGGGTTATCAAAATCAACTGTGTCTGCATGCTCTGGAGGCTCTCCTGTAGGTATCAGTGCAGTCAGCCCTGTTGTTTCTAGAGCTGCGGGTTTGTGCTTGACAGTTATTAACACTGGCAGCAGGTCTCCGGCTGCTCTGCAACAGTTCAAACGTACCGTCAGTCACACATTCCTGCCTGTGGGACTACGGGTTGTCTCGGTGCTGTCAGGGCTGAACCGACAGGTACTCAGGCCTCTCGCCCGCCGCGGGGCGCCCAAATGAGCCCAAAAAGAGAACTCTCAAAAACTGTATTGATCATCTTCTGACAAAGAATCCCGTTTTGACACTAACCCATAAGCATTGTGAGACGTATCTGTAAGTACCCACAGAGACCAACGCTGTGGCAACGCATATCCAGATAAAGCCCTGATAGAGCGTAGTCTACTCCGTAGAGATTACGCTCCTTATGGGCTTTATCAAGGAAAATTCCAGATGCGTGAAAGCTCCTCTGTATGTGATTCGTTGCCAGTATGATCTCATTCTGAGCGGCCCTTGAGGAGACCCAGAGGAGCCTGTTTGCTGCAAACAGGGCTCAGTGTTTTCTTGCCGAAAGGAAATGTGATACATATAAAGCATTTTAAAGAAAAACAAATTATGTATTTTTGGACAGATGAAGAGCAGAATATCTAAATGTCTGCTGAGTGCTTATTTTTACTCCCAGTGACTGTCTGACCTGTTTTCTGTCGACTATAGACCCAATGACCTACATTATGTTAGCCCGAGAGCCCTGAGGCCCGCTGTTTGCATGCGTGAGCCCACACTGTGCGTGCACACTTAATATTAATAATAATAATAATTCCTCTCGCATCTCTACGGTAGAAGCAGCAACACTTGTGTTGTGTGTCAGTGTGTCAGTAATAAGACCTGCTGCACACGGACATGAAGTTCCCTCCGCTGACACCTCACTCCAGAAAAATAAATCTCCAGTGCGGGCAGATACCTGCACGTGAGTGGACCGACTACCAGTTCAGTCCAGTTTGTTGCCGCGTTCGGAGCCAAGAGTTAAAAGCGGAGGTGTTGCCGGGTGCAGGAGGGAGGAAGGGGGAGCCGGGGGGAGCCGGGGGGAGTCGTTGATGTTACAGTGGGGTTGGAGGCTCCGGTGGAGACAGGTGCTCATATCCCTACCGGCTAATTATAGTCGTACAGAGCCTCCTGAAACACAAGTCAGCACGTGCAACTTGGGAAGCCCATTCGGTGTGTTGCTCTGCAGCACTGAGCAGGAAGAAATTAGGATGTTTCTGCTCGAAGACGAGTTGGATAACATTGGAGATATGTCGGCTTTGGTTTTGCATGACAAGAACACAATGTAAAACATCAATATAGTTGCCTATAAAACCTATAAACTGTTACTGGAGCTATGTCAACAAGATCCCAGATCAAATACATGCAATTTTTGACCACTGAGACAATCAATGATTTACTCTTCTTACCTGCAGGTTCCTTATTGTTTTCTTTAATGATTCTCTTTCCCAGAACATCGAGTTAAAGGTTGAAGTGGAGAGTCTGAAAAAGGAGCTAGAGGAGAAACAACAGCTTCTGGACGAGGCTCTGTGAGTATTTGACTTCATGACTCTCAGCTACCATGATGGTGTTAGTTTGAGAATCGCCGGGGCTTGAACCTCCAAATGGCTCCAACAAATCACTCACCCGTGCTATATTGGATGTCTGCTTGTGCTGCACAGATTTTGTTGAAACGTGAGAGAGAAGTACAGAAACACCCTTTTCATCGCTAGTTTTATTTTATTCCCCATGAGTCCATCCGTACATCAGAGCCCGGGCGCCCTCGGAGACCCCGCAGCCTCTCATCACACGCGAGCCCACTGGCCCGTAGACTCACCGAGCTATCACAACACACACACTAAGCTCTGAGGAATGCCATGTATGGCCTCGGCACCGCAACACTTTTGAAGGGGATGAAGTGGCTCTGTGTTCAGGGACGTAGCCCGAAGAGGGGATGGGGGTGTTGAGGGACCCACTGTGGGTTTGTATTGAAGGGGGGAGGGAGAGTGAAGAGCAGAGGTTTGCCGTGTTGCTGAGTCGGGAACTATTTGAGCTCCAGCACCTGTCTGTGGGGCAGCTGTCTGTCTCTTAGCCCGAACCCTTGTCCATTTCTTTAACTCCTTTACCAGAACAAAAAAATAACTTTTCTTAAAGGAAAAAAGTTTCTCACTTTTATTTTGGATTTCTACTAGAACATGTTTAGATGCTTTAATGTTCAGAAAACCCATTATCTTTCTCCTAATGTCTGTTTGAATCGACCTGTTTTCACCCTCGGTCTGAAATGCTTCATATTGGCGCCTGTCTCTTTAAGTCATGAAATATGGCACCCCTTTGCAAAGGTAGATCTTAAGCCATGGAGATTCTCAGATGGGGGGGGCACTTCAGATACCCAAATGTATGTGCACAAGCACTAATAAAATGTGGAGGCAGAAATCTCAAATAATGATCTCATATCTCAGAACCTGGACACATAAAACCATCTTTATGGACCAGAATATGTGTTTGTGTTACTGTGGTGGACTGAGACTTCGTCAATTAGGAACAGGGAACTATTGTTGTTCTTTAGAGATATATAAATACTTTTTGCGTTGACACACAATATAATTATACTTCTATGCATGCAACACGTACTTTGAAGTGTTAATCTAGAGACTTTGTGCCAGTTCGTTCATCCATGGACTTGGTGTTTTTCTGAAGGTACATTTTGAAAGTTTAGTTTTCTTGTTGTCATCGCGTTTAACCAAGAGGAAGTAAGGATGGTAAATCCTGTCCATTACCGTTGTTTGATGATTGGAAAAAACACCATTAGCTCACTTACAGTGTTTATCAGGCAGTGTTGGCAGTAATTATGTCAATTTAGCGCTCTGTCAAAATAATGAGAAGGAGCAGGAATTCCAGCCTGTGAGGAGAGTGACTGTCAGAGTGGAGTTCGGGGTCAGAGCCGAGGCTCTCGGTGCCCTCCTGCTTCATAAATAAACTCTCTGGCCACAGTTTATCATTAGAGCTATTAACGGAGCCTGACTGATAGAGCTGGGGAGGGAAAGCTGAGTGTGACCTTCTTGCTGTTGAAGTTGCTGAGTGGCGGAGCAGTGACAGACCGGCCCTCGGAAAAGGGGTACGGAGACGTTTCCCCCTGGGATCCATGTTTCCTCTCCCCGGGAGACAAAGTTCACTCTGTTTAAGTCTCTTGTTGTTAACCTCAGCCGAGCAGGGAGGCGTGTGTGTGTGTGTGTGTGTGTGTGTGTGTGTGTGTGTGTGTGTGGGGGGGGGGGGGGGGGGGGGGTTGTGCTCCCGCTCCATCTCTCTGTCTGTCAGCAGATTGTCACAAAAGAAAAACACGCAAACAGATTAGAATTAAATCTGGTGTAATTAATGGACATCACCACCTTTTTATAAAGCCGGGGTTTACTCACCTGTCATGCGGACCACCTCAGTTAACCGTTAACTAAATGTATATCCTTGAACTGTTGACATTTGTAGTGCAGATGTGCTCTTTTCACAATACAACTTCCACATATAAGTTTAGTTATTGTTTGGTCTGCCATCCATCAATCAAATTTGAAATGAGATGTGTCCGAATGTGGGTGGTTTATTTTACGAGGAAACCCCTGAAAACTCTCTTTCTTTGCCTGGTCTTTTTACATTCATCATATACATTTCATATTTTTGTGAACGTATAGGGTTTTTCATTCTATTTCAATCCAGCTGAAATAATAAATACCTTTTCAAACATTTCAGAGGGCTGATTTGACATGAACATAAAGTGGAGCTGCAAACACTGTTCCACACTGAGCGATCAAATATAACAATTTAGCATTTTAGATAAAACCAACGTGAAAAGAATTTCCTCAAACAGGAGTTAGCCATTCTTCAAAAATCACAACCTCATTAATCATTTGCATAATTGTCTATACCAACGTGTTTTTTTATATAAATTAAAAAGCTGTACGGGCCATTTCTGAATTCCTTCCTTGGATTATTTGAGTTAAAGAAAAGGAATTCTGCATCATCAGCAAACCAATGGATGCCAGTTTCCTAACTTGTGTTACAGATTTGTTATATTTGAAGCACATGTTGCAAATGACTCCAATTCAAGAATAACATCCCATAAAACTCGTATTGCTTCTGATGACCTTCATGCATGGTAAGGTATCGAGCAGGCTCCGGCTTTGTGGAGTAGAGACAGAATACATGCAGTGCAGTGCATAATGACCTCTGAGTCTCTTTGGGACTCCCGTTAATGACTCCCTGATCTAATTGACCAACTCTGAATAAATCATGAGTGTGTTTGTTGTCCGTGGGGAAAAAGAAGCCAATGAAAAAATCCCTGGCTGCCTCTGAAGCCAGCGGTTTTTATTGCATTCATGAATTATTCAGGGTCTCCTCAATTAAGCAGTAATCTGCACTGGGTTAGAAACGTTTCTTTTAAGGAGTTGTGACTATCAAAAGTATTGTTTTAATATGTTTCAAGCTAACATGTCACGTCCTCAAAGAAGGAGTTTTCATTTTGGAGCTTCCCTTGTAGAATAACTGTTGTCCTGAAACTACAACCCCGTAGGTGCACGGCAGAGAGCCTGTCCAATCAGAATGAGGCCGAGCTGCAGCGACGCCTGTCAGAGCGTCAGGAGGAGATCATCCACATGCAGGAAATCCTCGAAACCAAAGTTCAGCTGCTACAACAGGTACGGACACACGAATACTAAGTCCCTCTCAGGATCCATGCAGTGAGGACAAATTAGGTCAAATAAAACAGGGGTTAGTCCTCAGACAGATATAACATGAGTAAGAGTTGATCTTTTTCCTCCTGTCCGTGTTGCGTTCAGGAGGCCTCGCTGGCGCGAGAGGAGGCCGGGCAGATGGCCTCGCTGGCGGACTCTGAGGCTCAGCGCTGCCTGGCTCTGGAGAGAGAGATGGTGGAGAGGATGGAGGAGGAGAGCGGAGGCTCAGGCGCACTGCTCAGCCGGCAGGCCATGGCCGACAAAGACAGGTGACTTTGACCTCCTGTTGAAAGCATTCCTGAAGTTAGTCGCAGCCTTTTCTCACTTCGTAGACACAATTTATAGACGACACAGTTTATAGATTCATCAAAAAACAACAACCCAGTCGGCAGACTTCCTTTTCTTCTTCTACAGACCACGGGATACGTTGAATGTTGACTGAACCAGTTTCTGAGCCAAGAATATGTTTCAAATCCGCCTCATGTCACACAAACATGTGCCACGTGGTTAATGCCGTGTAATGATTGGTTGGGTTTTGGCCAACACAACTACTTTGTGAAGGTTAGAAAAGAGATACTAACCACATAACGTAATGTAACAACCATTACAACAAGGGGACTGATTATATCTGGCCCTCGTGGAGGGGGAGGTGCCAATGGAGAATGCTTTTGTACAGGGTCCACGATTTTGTGCTATGCCCCTGGCTATCAGTGCTATTTACAGCTGTTGACACTGATACCGCTGCTGACTCTGGCCACGACTGCCCTTGTCTAAAACAGTCTGTA
Organism: Cyclopterus lumpus; assembly: GCF_009769545.1. Lineage (NCBI taxonomy): Eukaryota > Metazoa > Chordata > Actinopteri > Perciformes > Cyclopteridae > Cyclopterus > Cyclopterus lumpus. Next base: position 8,496,641 of record NC_046969.1, on the reverse strand, counting down.
ACAAAGAGCCAGAGCTCTGACCTACATACTGTAACTGACCCCAACAGTGGCCCAGGGTCAGATCTGTGAACTTCACTGCAGCTTGAATCATGTTGTCCTGAGCCTCTCTCTCTCTCTCTCTCTCTCTCTCAGGGTCATCGAGGAGCTGGCGCAGCAGAAACAATCTTTGGGTCTCCTGGTCGAGGAGCTCGAGGTCAAAGTTCACAATCTTTCCTCTCCTCTCAAGAGGAAAGAACGAGAAGCTGAGGTATTTTAGACCCCATCCGCACCCTGCAAACAAATACATACATATGCTCGGTAGCCTCAACACACACACACACACACACAGACATCAAATGCATTCTCATGACAACTGGGTCCGTATTTATTAACTTGTACTTAGAAATGATGTCTAAAAAGCTCCTGGTTAAGACCTTAAATCCAGGCTGTGAATGTTTAATGCTAAATTCCTTATCAGGCCTTATTCATCCCTCCTCCTCCTCCTCCTGCTGCTAACCCCAGACCAGACAGGCTGGCTGGCTGGCTGGCTGGCCGGCTGGCTGACTGAGATATCATAACTGTTTTTGTATCCACATGTCAGTGTAACTTTGGCAAAACCACGGTGAAGATGAAAACACGTGCACATAGTGTGGCCGACCAGATGGTTCTGTTTTCATCAGACTTCTTACTTGTTGTCCATCCCGTCAGAGACGTTTTTTTAAGTTGATGCTTTCCGTGTAACACAAGTGAACTTCTCTCCTCCCCACAGAGTCCCGGTGAGAGCCGAGCCCTCGCACACATGCAGGTAGGAAAACCCGTCGGCTCAACACTGCGTTTACACCAGCAGTAAACACTCCTGCTAGTTGACTCCTCTCTCGGGGCATCACACATGCTGAGTTATTTGCTGCTGGTGAAGTTCACCTTGTGAAGCATTGACTTTGCCTTTATGACTCACAGACTTGGCGGTTATCCCTCCCATCAGATAATATAGAGACGTAGCTCCACCTAGTGGTGCCTGATCTGCATTGCATGTGTTACTGATGACCTGTTTTGTTTCTCAAGTCATTTCCACTTGGTTCACTTTCTAATGTTCCCCTCCACATTTGGCTTCATTTATCCAACAGCTGTTATTAATTTGCTGTTGAGCTTTTTATGAGATAAACTTCCTAAAATTGAGTCGTATAGCTTGGACTCCACAACAGGATAGGGAGTGGCAATAATGCAACACTCTGAAATGAACCATATTATTGTAATCTTTCATCCTAGAGAACCAAGTTACTGCTATTTCTTTCTTGTTTTTTACTGGAGAAAAAGTGAACTACATGTAATTAATTTGCAACAAAATATTGTTCTCATTTCGGTGGGCTCTTAGCGCTTAATTCCTCTATTTCTTTGCTTAACTTCCTCATACTTATGTTGCTCTTGCTTTGCTTTTTTCACTTCCTCGGCCCTGAGTCCTTTCCCTTCTTTCCTTCCTCAACTAACCTTAAAGCAGGGCAATCCTTCAAACTGGGGATTGAAGGTTTTCAAGTGATCTTTACATGTAATGCTTTTAATTTGGCTTAAAAAGAAATGCTCTCTACCTCTTGTCTCTCTAGTTGTAGTGTTTAGAATATCAACTAGCGCCAGCTATATATATATACATATATATATATATATATATATATATATGTATATATATATATATATATATATATATATATATATATATATATATATATATATATATACATATACATATATATACACATATACAGGCCCATTGATGCACAAAACTACATGTTGACACAGAGACTTTAAGAAGCCACACAAATCAAGTAACAACATAGAACCAGCATGTGGTCCTCCTATCAGTTAATATAACTTTTTTTTAAATTATATCCAATATCATGTCATAGTCTCTCTCAGGTCGCTCTCATCCGGGACCCTGCTGAGTCAGCTGTCACATGTACAGTTTAGTTTATTTAGTTTATTAACTGGATCCCCGTTAGCTGACGCCTTAGCGGCCGCTAATCTTCTTAGGGTCCACAGAAAGGACAAAATGTAAAACATACAAACATGAAAAACATGACGTGAAACAAACAGTTAAAAAATAGTACAAACAGAATAATAAAAAATAAATATATAAAGTGCAGTGGAGGACTAGGATGTATATTGTGCAGAAAATTAGTAATTTATAAAAAATAAAAAAAGATCAGATGACTACAAAAGTGCTGGAAAATGTCAAATAGTTAATGTCAAGTGGTTAATGACCTGAGGTGCGCCTTCAATTGTTTTTTAAATGACAAATTATTACCTGTATGAGATAGATGAGGAGGTAGTAAATTACAAGCAGTAATTGCACGAAAAGTAACTGTACGTTTGAGGAGGTTTGTTCTTGGGGTTGGAGGTATCAAGTGACCTAAACTAGCGTTCCTTGTGTGATGGTTATGTCTGTTACATGTATATTGTAACTGATTGAAGAAATATTCAGGTGTCTGATTAAGTATTACCTTTCTGAAAAACACGATAAGTTTAATTTCCACTGAGAACCATGACCGGCGAGGTTGCATACATGCTGTATTTGTTGTTATTGAACACTGGAGTGCTAATCTTGAACCAGTTGTAGTTTATATATGTCCTTCTTTGCAGCTGCTACAAAGACCAAGGACTGTAACGCCCGACAAACAATAGAGAGTGTTAAATAAGCAAAGCACTTTCTGGTCATAGCTATGCCCCTCCCCATTTGAGTAACCATGCTGTCGATGTGCTCCGACCACATTGGTTTGGTCTTCTTGACCCGTTCTGTAGCCGAACCTGACATTGACAGGTGTGTGTCACCATTGAGCACATTCCTTGAGCCAATCACAACACTTTTAGTTTTAGAAACGTTCAGGGCTATAGTTTGTTCACATTCAACCCAATCAGACGCTCTCTCTCCGGATCCCGATTCAGAATGGTTGCCAGTTCCTGTTTGTTTGAAGCATATACATATACAGTACAGTCCTGCCAGTTGAGCCTCCGTTTCCCCCACTGACGCCAGATCTAATTCTAGTCCGCTCACTGTCTGCCGGCCGCGGACAGAGGCCCGCTTCACGAGGTGCACAGAAGGACTGCAGTTGTTTACTCGGCACACCCACACGCCATGTTTGAGAGGAGAAAATGAGCAGAGACACCTCCTCTGTCCACGTGGACATTAATTCTCTGCTGTCACCAGTTGGTATTTCTGCCACTCTGAGGGAAAATAAACAGCGGGCGCCGTCTGTCAGCAGTGTTTGGCACTCGTCTCTGATTAGGATTAATTGATTCTTGATTGCGTGCCTCATTGCGGGCCGATCGGTGTTTTGGTGTCGTGTCTCCAGAGGCTCTGACAGGGTGACAGATGTAGACGCAGTCAGGGCCAGGAGAGAGTCAATGAGTCCTGTGGTGGTCTACGCGAGTGCGTGCACATACACAAACACACACACACGCGCACACACACACAGGGAAAAGTATCACATGTGAGAAGGGTTTGCATCAACAACACCTCCACACCACCCTGCTGCGATAGTGAAAGACGGATGAAGACTCTCGTATCTGTGAGTCTGTGGGGAGAAAAGAAAAAAAGATCCAGAGAGTGTCTGTTGAAAATGACATCAGCGTTTTAAGAGCGGAGTCCTGCTGCTCTTATTAAGGCGCCGTGTGATTCGGAAATGTGGGCTCGGACGAGGCCCGGGGTGCCCCCCTGGGAAAGGCTTGAACTCATTCCACGCTGACACTTCCGAGAATGTTATGAACTCGATGGAAAACACTCAGGCTTATTTCTTCTTCATCTTTTCAGTTCACACACTGCGCACAGAGTAATACTGGCATGAGTAATCTGTATGGAAATGTAATATTTGTTGTTACACAAGTTGTCACACAATGTTGTGATATTAATGATCCGTTTCTGCCCACTGGAGTTTGCAGGGGTTTATATTAAGCAGACAGACTGCACAGCGAGCAGCTGAGCAATACTTCCCCCACAATATGTCTTTATTTACAGACGCTGTGCAATGCTGTTCACATTTTCATGCATACCTAAAAAAAACATTCAAACACACACGTGTCCAGTGTCCAGTATTCTTTTATAAACAGTGGAGGAATCATCCGCCATAGGTGACGACACTTAAAAAAAAAACACAGACAATGGAAAAGAGTAAGAAAAAAAAGACTAATCAAATTAAAATTAAAGGTTTCAGTCAAGTACATTTCAGGCTAATAAAAATTTTCAATTCACAATATTTGTTGTCCATCCATCCATCCATTTTCAATACCGCTTATCCTCATTAGGGTCGCGGGGGCGCTGGAGCCTATCCCAGCTGACATAGGGCGAAGGCAGGGGACACCCTGGACAGGCCGCCAGTCCATCGAGGGCAACAAATCAATATTTGTTGTAACATCTTTAAATAAAAAAAGTGTATTATTTTCAAAACTGCAGTTTTAGACCTGATTAGTTTTTACAATTCATTATCCTAAAGGTACAATCTGCAATCCAATGTCAACCTACAGAGATTGGAAGCTTGATCATAAAACTGGACAGTGACTAAATTAACTGAAGCAACAATTTCTACTTTTGTTAGTTTACATCAGTATTGGAAACACAGCAGTTACACAGGCCTATTGTTATGTTTTATCAATTGAAAAACACACACTCGTGTTTTAATGCTGTTGAGAATATATTTGATTTGGCCTTGAAGTGAAATAATGAATTAAATGCAAACTATAATCAAATAAGAAACAAATGAAGTAATCCCATGTTTCCCCTTAAGGAGTGCCACATGTTTTTTTTAAAGAGATGCAGACAGGCACATTAATTAAAGGGCTCAGCGTCCCTCCTGTTTCCAGTAAAATGGTTCAGTCCAGCAAGCAAGAGGTCTCACTCCGTCACTGATGCGGGGGACCAAAAAATATAGAAAACAAAATCTGAGCCTCATCATCAATCATGTTTAAAATGTGTATTTTGCACGAAGAGGAGCGCCCACTTTAACTAGAAATATTAACATTCAAAATAATGATTTAAAAAGATTGGAACACAATCAAAACAGATGGTACACAAATATAAGGAGAAGATCTTATGGGTCAATATTTCGCTCTGAAAAGTAGTGAAGTTCAAAGCAGCATGAAGTTTAAACCACCAATTGTATAATAGTCTACTTTTCACCGCTGGTCGTTCTTTCTCTCAGTGAATCACTGAAAATGACCGGTGTCTGGGGACTCATTTAACGCTGCGGAGTGAGCTATCTTCGTAAAGGAACACGATCTTTGGTTGCTGTCAACGTTGCCTGGCCGTCTCCTTATGAAAGCCGCTCGAGGAGCGACAGCCTCTCCCTCCATCCTCAAGCTGCTGGAGCCGATGCCGGTGAGGAGAAAACGGATCGGGGACCGGGACGGTCTCCGGTGAATCAACACAGACAACGGAACCGTCGACCAGGAGAGATCGCTTTATTTTCCGTGTTCGTGTCGGATCGTAACGGGGGCACGCTGCGGCAGCGGGGAGATGCTGTCATGCAGAGAGACGTCATTGATTTAGAAATAAATAAATAAATAAAATACAGCAAGTGAGTCAACCGGGGGTCGTTTTTTTCACCGGAACCACTGAGGCAGGAATAAAACCCCGGATTGATGTGAGATGATGTCTAGTAAACCATCGCGGAAGTGACACGTGACCCATGACAGAGGTTCATCCACATCCGTCTTCTCCCTGAATCCACGCCGCCGATCACGTTGTCACGTCGCCGGGATGCGACGAGATTTCTGTTTTCTAGTGAGGGACAACTCGACGGACGATCCGAAAAGTCATCGCGTGAAATGTGAATTCTTTGTGCAGAGTCGGTTCAACCTGAAAGCTCACTGACTGCCCATTTGATTTAATTTGAATTGTCTTCATGCTGTATGCAAAATCTGAACTTCACACTTGACCTTTTGGAAACAGCAGGAGACAAAACAATCTCTCACCACAAGATTGTGCAGCTGGAGCTTTTAACCATAATGTCCACGATCTTGATCACAGAAAACACCTTCAACTTTAAAACACCTACTTTTCACAATGACCTGCGGTTCAGGCCTTGATATGTGAACTGGAAGGACGGAGGCTAAGGAGCAACACAAACATCAGAGCATCTCTGCACAAGAAGGAGACTTTTCTTCCAGACATATCTGGTAGACAAAGTCACCTGGACCGCAAACAAGTTCTTGAACACTCGTGATTTCATCCTTCAGTCCAGAGACAGATTGTAGATGTTGCAAAAGAAGTCGACTTAAACTCTAAAGCGCTCCCTTTTAATTGGCTCTTCGTTAATTGCGGCGTGCTGTTGCGATGCTGGACGTGGTGAAGATGAAGGAGGCGTGTCGGATCTGCGCCCGTGAGCTCTGCGGCAACCAGCGCCGATGGATCTTCCACCCGGCGGCCAAGCTCAACCTGCAGGTGCTGCTGTCCCACGCCCTGGGCCGCGAGCTGACCCGGGACGGCCGCGGGGAGTTCGCCTGCTCCAAGTGCGCCTTCATGCTGGACCGCATGTACCGCTTCGACACGGTCATCGCCCGCGTGGAGGCGCTGTCCCTGGAGCGTCTCCACAAGCTGCTGCTGGAGAAAGACCGGCTGAGGCAGTGCATCGGAGGCCTGTACCGGAAAAACAACGCGGCCGAGGAGGATGCCGGCGTTGCTCCGCCTGGGTCCGTTGTGGTGGTCACCGGGACTGATGCGGGGTCTGAAGACTCGCCTGTGGTGGACCTGTCGGCCATGCAGGATGGAAGATACTCGGATATGATACAGCATGATCTGTCTTACTCGGTGTATGAATCCTGGGCAGATAAGGAGGAACCGAGTCTGGACCACCAGACCCATCACCACCACCAGTGCCCAGGAGCAGACTCTGCCTCTGGCCAGAAGCCGAGGCGGTGCAGGGGTTGTGCAGTGCTCCGTGTCGCTGATTCCGACTACGAGGCAGTGTGCAAGGTGCCTCGCAGGGTTGGGCGCAGGAGCACATCCTGCGGGCCAGCCACCCGCTACTCAACAGCCAGTCCGGCAGTCGAGGACCCCGCCGGAACCTCTCAAGAGTCTGATGCCACAGCAGTCGCCTTTGAGTCCTCCTCATCCGAGTTGGACACGAATAAGACCATGTGCGACGGGACGAGTCCCAGCCCGGCATCGTCCGTGGAATCTCTCGACACCGCCGTGGACGTGAGTTGCCTTCCTGTGAACCACAAGGAAAGAGACGAAACTGGTCCAGACGAGGCTCCAGCGAGAAGGGACAGTCCCTGGGACAAACCCCCAAGTGAGAGCTCCCTTTCTGGGCTCGAGGTGATGCTGAGCCTCCTTAGGGGCTGGGAGTACCGGCCAGTGAAGCCCCAAAGGGGCAGCAAGCTCCCAGTTCTGGGCAAAGCCAAACTGGAGCAAGGCCTGTCGCTGCCTCTGCCTATCCAACTGAGGTCGCCCTGTGGAGGGACAGCCGACTGTGAGCTGTACTCCCACCAGACCGTCCCGGAGATCGTGACCACGTGTCCCCAGCAGGAGCTGCAGGCGGAGCTGGACGAGATGGAGGAGCAGTGGCTGGATGAATATGTTCCGTGCGGCCCGTTCCGCTTTCAGCAGGTAGACGAGGACCCGGTTGACCTCTGACCTCACTTTAGTTGATACTGTCAGTGTTGAATCTGTGGCTTTCATTCAGGGAGAACAGGACAGTAAGACTGTCTTTTGCAAGTCCACACACTTTAGGGAAAAGAGTGCCCCTTTTTAAAAAATGTTCCCCATTTGAATTCGAAAAAGAAAGGAAAATACGATAACCTAAAATTCATATAGTAAAACTATAATTTACAGTTAAAATATTCATTTATTCTGGCTGATTTAAGCATACTTCTTCTTCACTTATTAGTGGATTTGTATTGAGCGACACGCTCTGATCATCCCGACTTGCCGAGGTCGAACTCCTTTGGATTTTCTGTCTCACTCATCTCCTTCGCGGCGTAGAGTGCTGAACACACTCGCTGCCTTGATTACCCTCTCGGCGAGCATAAATGCTCTTCCTTGTCGGTATCCTAGCAACACTTGCCGTTGCCAAGGGAGCAGTCAGTCCGTGTGAGGCACTCTGCTCCGGCTGATCCAACTTCATAACGTCTATTGTTATGCTGATGATCAGTGTGAAAGTGGTTCAGTGGGCCAGGAGCGAACAGACAAGACGGCTCTGTTCTGGTCTGTCATGTTGGTTCACTGGTCTGTTGTACCACAATATGCAAAAAGACCTCTCACTGGTATGAATGAGGGAATTTACACTCCTGCCATCTACACACGGATAAAGGCCCTGCAGCATTTCAAACTAGATGCTGGTGAAACACATGTCCCTCTAACTGCTGACCTTTTGAACCAGAGGTCTGTATCAGGATTTAACGGTTGAGAGGGCACAAGTTCAGGTCGGCCCGTGTAACCGGAGTCTTACCTCCTTTAATGCCGACTGAAGTGGATCGAAGCAGCCGCGTTGTGAGAATTCTGTCTTAACAATTTATCACGATAACTATTCACCATTTTAACCATTTTCTGGGTTCTAAAAATGGTTCCTTTTTAAAAAAAAAAATTAATAATATCTTTGGGTCACCATTCTTCGGTCTAACCCTGAGTTGTCGTGGGCCCCTACAGTTAAAGCAGCTGTAGAAAAGGTCCCACGTACAGCCTCCCAAAGGGCACAGTGACATCATGACACAGTTCACACAAACAAGGAAGTCAACAACATGCTGCCACAGCAACAGCCACTTCCCAAGGAAGTCATCCAGCAGTGAGCTGACACCGCTTTCCACTTTCACTCAATCATGCTCAATTAACAGCTGCAGGAGCGCCGCACACACAACAAGCTTTTCACCGCTTATTATTTATCCCCATCCCTTGTTATTATGAATAAAAAGGGGGAAAGAAAAGAACAACATATACAGTACAACTCCTTTTCACTGTTAGCTGCCCTGTGTTTTGTCTCTTAAGAGGCTGATCGACGAGCAGCAGAGCCAGCTCGGTCAGTATGAGAGCGATGCCGGTCAGTGTGTCGGCGAGCTGCAGAAGGCCCAGGACCGGCTGCGCTCGCTCCAAACCAAGATCCGAGAGAGCGAGACCAGGAACCAGGTACGAGCATGTCACCACTGCTGCACCCCTTCCAGACTTGCTCCTGGCCACCAGTCGTTCTACAGGTCTACAGCAAAGTAGTATGTGTGTGTGTGTGTGTGTGTGTGTGTGTGTGTGTAGAAGCTGCAGCAGCATCTTAGTGAGATGGAGTTGGAGCTGCGTTCGACCCAAGAGGAAGCCCAGCGACAGGAGAGAAGCATCCAGAACATCACTGATACCGCCAACTCCAAGGAGAAAGAGGTAGACAGACAGATAGACAGACATGTTAAGGAAACATTTTTAGAATACAGAGAGACATAAAGCAATATGTTTAGACAGAGAAAGAAAAGACTGAACACAGTTGTGTCAAAGGAGGAAACACAAAAACAGAAAGAGTTTGTGTGTCTGTGAGCAGGCTGCAGAGCTGTGTCGGGTGATTGAGGAGCAGAATAAGATGCTGTTTTCTCTCAAGGAGCTCGCCAACCGCAGCCAGCTGCAGCAGCTGCAGGTTTGTCCTCCACACACTGAATGAAACCAACGCGGAGCTTCTTTATTTGCATACTATACAGGATGCCACAGATTCATATCATAGCCTATAGAAATCAAAGCTTTTCACATCCGTCTCCTCTGTGCCTGCGTGGCCTGCAGGTGTCGGGCGCGGACAGCTTTCGCGGTCAGGGCGAGGTCCTGGCTCTGCAGGCGGCTCTCTTCCAGGCTCAGCTGGAGCTGCAGGACGGTCAGCGGGCGCAGCGGCAGGCGGGCAGGACGCAGGAGGACCTGAGCCGAGCCCTGCAGAGGCTGGAGAAGGACCTACAGGGGGCGCTGCAGCACAGGAGGGAGACGGAGAGGCACAACCGGGTGAGAGAAGACGCGAGTGTGACCGTTTTGTCAGTAGTTTTTAAGGAGTCTGTGTCCCCCCGAACGACCGAAATGCATCTCGGCTGTTTGTCGTGTACGTTGACGTGTGTGCGCGGCGTTCAGGATCTGCAGCTGGCTCTGGAGAAGGCCCGGTCGGCCCTGCAGGAGAGAGAGGAGCAGCGGAGGGAGGCCGAGGGGGAGAGAGAGAGGCAGGAGGAGGAGAGAGAGAGGACCATCGGAGAGCTGAGGACGTCCCTGCTGACCAAAGAGCAGCTGATAGAGGTCAGACAAATAAAAACCACTGCTCTCTAAGGCTTTTAGCACCAGCATTGACCAACATCCACAGATTCACATAGAGGTCACTTCCACTCATGTGTTTTTTGTTTTAAAATGACACAACACACACACACACACACACACACACACGGAGTGGGGATCTTATTCTAAGCTCTTATTTTTAAACTGGTGTGCGCTGACTGTTTTTGAATCAGAACTACTGTGAGCTGTTGGAGGATCCAAAGGAGAAGAGAGACGCTCTGCTTCAGAAACTCCGCCAGCGCATCAAGGAGAGAGACCGAGCCCTGGAGGTAAACGAAACAAACGCACTCACACACACGCATACAGTCATCTGCTGTGAGCTAGTTCTTAACCCTGTAATTTTAGCTCCAAACATAATAATAGACGTTTTCGTCCACTAAAAATAACCAAGTGACGATTGATGTTTATTTTTTTCTTCTTCTCTCTGTCCAACCACCAGCGAGCGGTAGACGCCAAGTTCCGCAGCGTGGAGGAGAAAGAGGAGGAGACTCGTCGGCTTCAGCTGCTGCTCCGAGAGAAGGAGAGAGACCTGGGGAGGCAGCGCTGCGTCCTGTTAAACAACGAGGAGACCATCACTGTGAGCACACACACACACACACACACACACACACACACACACACAGACACACAGACACACGCAGACACACGCATCTTCTCCCTCTCACTCTTCCGCAACGACCTCTCATTGTTGGTGTGTGTGTGTGTGTGTGTGTGTGTGTGTGTGTGTGTGTCAGAGCCTGGAGGTGCTGGTGCGTGGTAGGGCTTTGGAGCTGGAGCAGGTGTGCGACGCCTGGAGGAACGTCCAGCGGCAGCAGCAGGAGAGCGAAGAGAGACAGAGCAGCATCCTGAGAGAGAGAGACGGCATCATCAGCCAGCTGCAGGCGGCGCTGCACACGCGCACGCAGGAGGCCCAGGTGCAGTGACCTTTGAAGTGACCTTTGAAAAACAATAGTATCTGTTATAAGTCTTAGATTACATTTTTTTTTTAACATTTCCTTTTCACTATGTCTGTGGCCATAGTGTCATGTTTGTCAGTTATAAATACAGCCCAATAATTTCAAAATAAGAGCACGCTGTTATTGGAAATACCCTCCGAGGCTCTGGGTCACATTGTCGGTAATGTGGCCATTGGGACTAAAGGTCATGCCGAGTTAATAGATGTTTCTTATTAGTCCGGATCCTCACAAATTTCCTTCAACACGTCAAAGAACCAAGACAGCTTAATGAGAATCAAAAGAATAATTTACATGTCAGCCCAGATTAGTTCAATCACATGTGAAGCACAGGTGGGGAATTGATGATTCAACTTTGCTGCTTTAATGTCAGATTTAACATGAATTGAACACTGCACCAAAATAAGAACCTGTTTTTCCTGCTATGGATTCATGTTCCTTCTTCTCCCCTTCTCGGATGCAGGACCTGCGCTGCTCCCTACTGGCTCAGATCCAATCAGCTCCCTGCGACATTCTGGATGAGCTGAAGGTCCGCCTCCAGCTCAAAGACCGCCTCTTCCAGGAAGTGCTTACCGACCGAACCCACCAGGCCCAGGAGCACCAGGAGCAAGTCCAGGATCTCCTCAGCACCATCAGCTCCAGGGACCAGTACATTCAGGTAGAGCAGAGGAGCTCAGTGGAAGCGTTTAATATAAAGTCTTATACGGAAAAAAGTGACACCGATCTCTCCCCCAGGACTCCGCGGGCCGGCTCGGTGAGGTGATGACCGAGCAGACGGACAGGCTCCAGGAGCTCCGCAGACAGCTGAACACGTCTGTCGGATCGAGGTCCGACTCTGGACCGGACTCGGCTGTGGACCTCCAGGCGGTGCAGGAGGAGCTGTGTCTGGCTCTGAGGAGAGGGAAGGAGGCCCAGGAGCTGAGCAGGAGTCAGGCCAGCAGGGTGGATTCCCTCACCAGGACCCTGTATGTGAAGGAGGAGATCATCAGGGTCAGTGAGAGGGATCTTTTTTGTGTTTCTTGTCAAGTTTGTAATTTAGTTTTAACATACTCATACTTTATACTCTCAAATATGTTTATTCAAAAATATTTACCTCCAAAATGAGAGACTCAGACAACATTATGAGTTAAAATAAACAGAATGTAACATCCCTGTTTCTGCTGATTGTGGGTCTGTGTCGGTGTGGGTTCTGCAGGACTTCCAGAGGCAGATGGTGGAGCCCTCCGGTCTCTCGCTGGTAGAGCGGTTGACCCAGGAGGTCCAGGAGCTGAGGGAGAGCCTGGTCCAGCGGGTCGGTCCCCTAGCCAGAGGCCCCCTCCTGGGCCGAGACCGGCCCAACAGCAGGCAGCCCGAGTTTGGAGGTGGGCATCAGAGAAGCATGGGACAGTATCTGTAACGGCACTGGGCAGCCGTGGCTGTGGTGTGGGGCTCTGGGTGTCCTGCTGTGGTGGTGCTGGGGTGGTGTTCACACTGATTTAACAAGATTTAACACACGGGACCCTGTGGGTGTAAACAATACTTAATATGTTTGTACTGTAGGTTATGCACGCTTCTTAACACTTTTTTTTTTAATTTTTTTTTTTTACTTTTATTTCATAATACAGTTTATTTTAGCAGTTTGAATAACAAGCGGCATGATTTAGTTTTAGAGTTAAATATTGACTCAAACCTGACAAACTTTGCATTGTTCGAGAGCAAAAAGCCTCACAGCTCCGAACATCTTAAAGGTACAATGTGTAGGATTTAAGGGGATGCTCTAGCAGAAATAATTATGTTTTCATTTGTGTATAATCACCTGAAACTAAGAATCGTCTTCGTTAGCTTAAAATCGGCCCTTCATATCTACATAAGGAGCAGGTCCTCTTCACGGAGTCCGTCATGTTGCACCGCCATGTTTCTACAGTAGCCCAGAGCGGACCACCCAAACCCTTTCACTGCCATCGTAGTTCTCAGGCATTGGGGAAGAGGGGGGTGTTCAGTTGGTTGCAATCTGCAACCTCATCACTATATGTCACTATATCTTACAGACTGGTCCTTTTTAAGTTCTCAATATAATATATCATGATAATATAATGTATATAATATCATATAATAAGGCAAGAAGAGGCTGACATTTTGGTTCAGTATCATTCTGAATGATCATGACTGTAATCAATAGCTTTATTTTAGGTTGAGTATAGAAGGAAATGGCTACCTAGAGAGTTGGAGGTCCTTTTCCAAAATGCAACAAAAAACGAAATAAGAAATAATAAAAAAATACATTAAATGATTGCTAAATACTAATAACTCATTTCCTGATTTTAATCAGCACACACATCAATCAATCCGAATATTTTTTCTTTTAATAATTCATCTTGTAAATATACACAGTTTTCTTTTATTTAAATATTATTTTATAATGTTGTCATTTTGTAAGAAAGCTCTTCACGCTTTATATCCTGAGTGGTGGCCAGGTTTTATTTAATTGTTTTGTAAATGTTCCAGTGCAGTTAAACGTCGAAGACTGCTTTCTCTTCAGCATATTTTCTATTTTGTATGACTCAAAGCATATTTCACTCTGTTCAATGGGGCTGTACATGTTTGTATGTATTTGGTTGGGTATGCCAGCATATTTGACCTGATATGTGAATGTGTGGGTGCCTTTGCATGTTCAGCATCCTGAATGAGCCTGTTGCTGCAAAGAAAAAGGAAAACTCACATTTGTTTTTACTGAACAATATGAAAATATAAGCACATTCCACATTGCCTTTATGTGATTGTGAATATGCGTACTTACTTTACAGATGTCTTTTTATGGAGAAAATGTTTAAGTGTTTCAAATATACGTTTGATTTTGTGATTTAATGAGACTCGATGCATTCAATTCAACAACCAACAATCTCTGTAATTCAAAATGAACGAGTGTCACACTGGAGAACAGTAAGTAGGAATGCTTCTTTCTTCTTATTGATCTTCTCATAAAGCTGAAGAATGTAAAGTGTGTGTCTGCGCAGACTCCATAAAACTTTTCTTTCCCACATCTGTTGTATTGCAGATATTATATTTCATTCATACATTTTCACACCGTTTACATGTAATTGAGCCGTTCAATAAATATGCCTGCGGAATATATTCCATGTTTTATGACTTCCCATCCTTACAGTAGATCTGTGTCCACTACATATTCACACTCGTATTGTACACAGGAAGTCCAGTTTCAGAGGAACAAGATCCGCCCTTTTCTGTGTAAAACAGCCCTCATGTCAACTTTAATGTCACTTCGTAGAACGCACAAAATATCCGGTTATTACTAGTTTGCAAATCTAATCGGGCCATATCGAGAATCCTCCAAATATTCACTCCAAATTGACTGTGATATGTTTCACTTGTCTCCCAACCTGATTGATATTTATTCATTTCACAATTATACTTGCACTTACATGATTGTCTTAAATGGAAGAAAACAAATCCCCACACTGTTATATAGTAAAGCAGTTGTAGTGGAGAAACATGAATTCCTCTCATTTTACTTTAATTTACAGTCAGGCGTATGTCAAATGTTGTAGAGAATATCCCAATAAATCAAACCAATTTAAAAAAAAACACTAAGTGTGTAATGGTAAAAAGATTTCAGTGGTTTCTACAGCCTGAAAATCAAAGAATCCAAGTAGTAATAAAACATGGAGGGTTACATAGTTCTAAAATAATAATATGGCACTAAGGACGCTAATTAGAGAGCGGCCTATAGTTCATTTCAACAACAGGACAGTTCAGAAAGGTCTTCACTAGGATTTAGCTCACCATTATGCCTGGGATTACCCGCAATGCTGTTCTGTTTAAACGTCTTAAACTTTCTAAATCCATCCCTTCTGTTGGCCTATTCTGTTTCTGAAGTATTCTCCTGTGCCTTCACGCTGAAAACTGAAGTTTAATCACTTAAAAACACCGATTGATCCTGAACTACGAGCTGTTCATGCGTCCATTCAACTCATGCACGATGTTACATTCAGCGGCGGATGTCGTATTACACATGACATCGTGATGGACAGAGGAGAATGTCAGCGAGTCAGCTGATCTGGATGAGCAGCTGTTTCAGAAGTATACAGATGTGTTCTCGGTGCTGACCGCGTGACACTCGGTGCAATGGTTACCAGCAACCTGAGCTTGAGAGAAATGTAAAAGACCTTCTTGTGATGGTGGAGAATCTAACTCCTTCTCCTGCTTTGCGTAGAGCTGAGCTCCGAGGACGAAGGCGACGCTGATGAGGGTCTGGACAGCGAGTGCACGGAGAGCGTTGATGAAGAGGAGTCCAAGCTGAGGGTCCAGTCCGTGGCCAACACCAAGGTAGGAATACGTTTGATCCAGTCGAATGAAGCTCTGATGTCTACTGACTCTTGATTCCCATCCGTCATTATGAACCCAAGTTATACAGCTAATTTTCCTGAAGATTGAAATATACATATACTGTATAAATACATTGTATACTGCTGTGAACTTTGATGGTTTATCTTGGATCTCTGGTCCATACTGTAATTGTGCCTGGCTGGGCTCGTACAGTAAGTGGCAGCTCGGGGGCTCGTAGCTTATTATTAGTAAAAAAACGTTCTTACTTGTCAACAGGCCTCTGGAGGTACAGGAAAGCCTCCATCCCAGGACCTGTTGTTTGAAGGTCAGGGACTGACGGAGGTCAAACAGCTGGTGGAGCAGAAGAGGGCGGTGGAGAGAGAGCTGGGAGAGCTGAAGGCTCAACTGGAGAAGGCCGGCTTCTGCTCCCTTTCACAGATGAGGTAAGACACACACACACACACACACACACACACACACACACACACACACACACACACACACACACACACACACACTATAGTTAATTTTGAGCCACAGACAGGGAGTCTCGAGAGTATTGAGAGACGGACAAATGCACTAGAAGGGCTCTCTGAGAGCCACCTCCGCCAAGACTGTTTCCCTCAGTGGAAAACAATGTGTGTATCCGTCCTGTGATTCAGATCCACTCCAAAATTGATTGGGATCTCCCGCGGCCCGTGCTACACCCTTCCACCAAGTTTCATGAAAATCGGGCAAGCAGATTCTCCCCAATATTGCAGACAGACAGACGCATCATCTCCTTGGCGGAGGTAGTTACCCAACACTTATCTATTAAACCTGTTTCTAACCCTCCATCTCTCTCTCTGTCTGCTTTAAAGGAAAGCTCTGTTCAGCCTGCAGGCAGAGAACGGAGATTTGAGGCATCAGCTGAGTGAAGGCCCACATCCCGACAGTAAATGGAGTGAGGAGGAGGACAAGGAGGAGGAGGAGTTGGATGTGACCATAGAAGGGGCGGAGGAGGATGAAGAGGAGGAGGAAAGCTCTGAGATGTGGGACGCTTGGGATGGCGAGCTGTCCCCGTCGCAGACCAACATCCAGACCGTTGATGAGCTGAGAGACAACCGGCCCGAGTCACTGCACCTGCTCGCCAACACCTCACAGGTAAGGGAGGGGGGGCGCTTCGTAGAACACATGGTCCTCGAGGAAAACAGCTGTCCCAACTAATGAAGTCCACCTCACAAAAGTGTTTTCTTCGTGCCTTTCCCTGTTTTGTCGTCCAGGATGTTCTGGACAGCGAGCTGCCAGCCGGTCCGCCGCAGGGCGCCGCGTCCTCTGCGACGCGTGAGAAGACAGTCCGCCTGCAGCAGAAGAGCAAAGAGCTGCAGGAGAGACTGATGGTGTCGGAGGCCACGGTGCAGGCTCAGGCCGAGCAGCTCAAAGACTACAGGGAGCTGCTCAGTGAGTATACCTGAAGGGTTATACGCTGTGCGCATATATCCATTTAGGGGAAATAAGCAAAGCGAACACATCGGTTATACAAAAAGGGATGCCAGTGAGCAAACACACTGGAGTAAAGCTGCTTCTTCTTCTGTGTTCCTGCAGCGGAGACGGCAGTGCAGCAGGATACCAAGCAGATTCAGGTGGACCTGCAGGACATGGGCTACGAGACCTGCGGCCGCAGTGAGAACGAGGCTGAGAGGGAAGACACCAGCAGCCCAGGTACGTCTGACTGTTAGACCCTCTGAGGACTGTGGACTGTCAGATTGACTTTGCACAGAGAAAGTAGAGCTAAAATGTCTAAGAAATCAGAGTAGTAGTATCATCATACAAACACTAGAGGGAAGCAAAGGCCAGTGGCAGTGAACAGTAGCATCTGCACATTTGCATGTGTAGCGGTTGGTACATATTTTCCATTCAACTTCAAGTCAAAAACACACCTTGTGAAATAGTTGAGTAGTTCTGTATGGGGTCAGATCAGTCTCAATAATTGCAAGTGCACACAGAGAGACTTACAAATGCAAACACAAAGATTTACAAATATGTTTGATTTACAAATGCACACAGAAGGATTTACAAATAAATTAGACTCACAAATGCACGCAGAACGACGTGTCTGTGTTTATTTATTTGTCAATCGCACTGCATTTGTTTGTGGATTGCTTCACATGTGTTTGTGGATTTATGAGACTCCCCTGCCGTGGCTAGATTTAACAATTGCAATTATTGAAACTGATCTGACCCCGTAGTTCTGCTGTTCCCTGGCAGAGTTTGATGACCTGGAGATGTGCACGTCTCTGGACTGCGGCTCCCAGTGGTGGCCCGCCGGCAGCAGCAGCAGCATCTCCGCCATCACTAAAACCACCACCCAGAGGTCTGGTGACGGAGACGAGATGTCTTCTCTCCAGCGCCTCGTCGAGGACCTTCGCTCCCAGCTGTCCCGTTCTCAGGGAGTGATCCGCGGGCTTCAGAGCCGGCTTCGGTCCCTCTCCACCTCCAGCGACTGCGGGCCTTCCACGCCTCGCAAGGTCAACTGGTCCTTCCAGGCCTCGCCCTCCCAGAGCGGGGCAGAGGAGGACGAGGGCTGGCAGTCCTCTGACGGAGGCCCTCTGGCTTCGCCCCGCCACCCTCACCCGGACAAGGGCCTTCGGGAGCTGGTGTCCCGCGTGGACGCACTGGAGGACCAGCTGAGGAAAGGAGGCAAAAAGTCTGTCAGCGAGGACTTAAAGTCAGCCACCTGGCCGGGGTGAGTGACAGGAAGCTACAATTCCCTTTTTTTTTTTTATTTGGAAAGTTGATTCATGAAATACAGTAGGAGATATGTTCCTTTAAATGTTTTTATTAAAGGGGACATGTTATGATAAACTCACTTTGTCTGTGCTTTTTGCACAAACGTTTGGACTTCCAACCCACAAACATGCACACATACTATCAGCCTCTTCCTGATGCAGCGCAGTCCGTACAGTGATCCATGCATCGCTGCAGACACTCAGCATCCCGTCTGTATCAGTCCATGTTCATCTCCATGTTCATCAAGCATAACCACAGATGTGAGACCAAACTGGAGCTACAGTGACGCTTTGGTGCCGTTATTTAAGGGCTGATTGCGGCCCCCCCCCCCCCCCCATTAATACATACGTCTATATATATATATATATCCATTTTCAATACCGCTTATCCTCATTAGGGTCGCGGGGCGCTGGAGCCTATCCCAGCTGACATAGGGCGAAGGCAGGGGACACCCTGGACAGGCCGCCAGTCCATCGAGGGCACATGTAGGGACATACAACCATTCACTCTCACATTCACACCTATGGGCAATTTAGAGATCAATTAACCTGCAGCATGTCTTTGGACTGTGGGAGGAAGCCGGAGAGCCCGGAGAGAACCCACGCTGCCACGGGGAGAACATGCAAACTCCACACAGAAGGACCGCTCCGACCGGGAATTGAACCCGCGGCCCTCTTGCTGTGAGGCGACAGTGCTAGCCACTACACCACCGTGTAGCCCCCTAAATATATATATATATATATATATATATATATATATATATATATATATATATATATATATATATATATATATATATATATATATATATATATATATATATATATATATATATATATATATATATATATTTTCCCTAAATATATATATATATATATATATATATATATATATATATTTAGGGAAAAGCTATGGAAACCGATTACAGTTACTCAACTTTAGAGCATTATTGATGTTGAGAAATATGTCTTAGTCATCTGAGGGACATCTGCTATTCCTTCACATGTGGACATTGCCTCACAAATGTCACAGTGTAGCTACAGTATCTTCAGACAGGTCAAGCAACCATACGAGACAACAGAAAACATGTTTGAGTAGACGTTTATTGGATTCATCTTTATTTGTTTTTTTAAAGTCTAAAATTAAGATGATTTCTAATGACACTGTCCTGACTGAAACAGTACAATATTTAAATTGCATTGTTCTATGTAGTTTATGAAGGCTGATTTACAAAGTTGGTTATAAATTTGAATTAGCTTTTTCCTTGTGGGCCTAAAGGAAGAGTAGCTGATCTCGATAGTAAACCTCAACAGCAGCGGTTGGTTTGTAGGGTACTCTTTAGTTTGTCCATGTATCGTCTCAGTTCGTCAGGATTAAAATATGCAACGTTCATTTCTGTTCCTCTCTTCCCGTAGTAAATTCGACACTCTCATCCAGGCTCAGGCCAGAGAGCTGTCTCACCTCCGCCAGCGGCTGAGGGAGGGTCGGGGCGTGTGCAGCATCCTCACCCAGCACCTGGGGGACACCACCAAGGCCTTCGAGGAGCTGCTGCGGGCCAACGACATCGACTACTACATGGGCCAGAGCTTCAGGGACCAGCTGGCTCAGGGCGGCGCTCTGGCGCAGCGGGTCAGCGCAAAGATCAGCGGACGTGAGTGTTTCACTTCATGCCACGTACAGCCGAGATATTACAAGGGATTTACTGACAGTGTGATTAGATATGTGAACGCAAAGGATGTTATTGTATCTCCAACAGGAGATCAACCTGAAGATCCAGATGAGAAGACCGAGCTGCTCGCCATCCGGTCAGTGTGTGTGTGTGTGTGTGTGTGTGTGTGTGTGTGTACTTCCTGTGTAACTATACATTCAGCGTAACAGCAGGTCAATGGAAAGTATTGGTGACCTTAGTTCCTCATGCTCTATCGATGAGCGATGATTTCACTGGATAGTTCATGACAGAGCTAACTGGATAATTTATTACGGAAGGGGGAGCAGGGGGGGGGCTGGATAGTCATCTAACTATACAGATGCACCCCTTATGAATTAATTAGCAGTATTGATAGAAAAGCAATTTTGAAATGATGAAATAATGTCTCAAATATGTGTTTTTCTTCTTTTTGCTACACTAGCATTGTAATTGAGCTGTGCCTTCTTCATTAATATATTTATTTCACAGATCTTTTAACAAAGTTGGTACGTAATGAACTTATTCTGAAAGGGCCTCCGTTCACGTGATTTTAAATGTGAAGGGTATAATGTTACGTACTTTGAAGGGAGGTTGTTTGGCTTTCAAACTTTTATTGTATTTGTTGTTTGTTAAAACGTATTAATTGAATAAGTTACAATACAAATAATGACATTTAAATAAAAGAGATGAATTGCTACACTATCAAAATTGCACAGCGGAAACATAGAGACAAAACGGCAGTGTTTCATTAACCTCTGGCTTTCAGAGATGATTGTGAGCTTCTTTAATTATTAGAATATATTCCTGTGGTACAAGCTAATAGCCTTCAGCTGCCTCTTCATGTCAGCTGACCTTCGCCTCGTCGGAGTCATCGTCCCGTTTAGAACATCCTTACCTTTCCCAGTTGTCAGGTTTCACTTTAACAACCGGTTTGCTTGACAATCACAACATATACCGTTACACATTTGTGCGATTAGACAGTCTGTGCCAACCGCAGATAAAATCTGAGAAAGTCTTCATCTCATATATTCGTTGCCTCTGGTTTCTTTCGCTCGTCTTGTTCCTCGCTCACCAAGTCCTGTGTCCCGCTGCTGGTGGTCGCAGCTGGCAGGACGACCTCGTTGGGCCCTTCAGCCGCTTGTTAAGTCAGCTGCTCTGACAGCGCTGCGTTACGAAAGCACAAAGTCCTGCAGGGCAGAGCCTCCATTGGGCCGCCCTGCACCCACCAGCACCACCAGCACCACACTCATCCAAACCGTACAGCTCATTAATTTCGTGACCAGCAGGGCTCCGCCGATGTCCCAGCGAGGACCTTAACTGTCCGGTCCATCGGGCGGCTAATTAGGCAGACGGCAAAATAGAGAGGACAAAAGAAGAGGAAAAAAACAAAAGGACGGCACGAGTGAGATCAGGACAAACACAAGTTACACAAGAGGAACAAAAAAGAAGTCTGAAGTCCTGCTGTAGATGTCTTTGTTTATTACAGGATGAAGAGCATCCCAGTATTCTTAGTGTGGGACAAAAGAAACATTTTTATAAGGTTGCTATCAGACTCCGCTATTCAATATGTGTTATATTATTGATAAATCAGTCGAACTTCTGGCTGAGAGGTAAACCCGTGTCTGGTGTTGGATGTAATTACGCCACATATCTGATCCTCAAATATAGAGCAGAGGAGTGAGGGGAGTCTTTCATCAGATAGGTTGGAGGACTCACTGAGGAGGAACCGTCACTCTAAACAATCCACAAACCTCAGCATGAATATATTGGACTATTTTACGAGTATTTTAAAAGCGGCTCTGACTCTTTGAGGCCAAAGCTCAAAGCGCAGCTTGTGGCCGTCTCTGATGAATGTCCTGGATGTTCAGTCATTTGTAACACGTAACTGGGTTAGATGAAACGAGTCATAATGCTGCCTGAAAAGCTGGGGAAATAATAGTTATTTATCAAATTAAATGTTATTCAATTACAAACAAAATAGCTGACAGATGATTGGCAGTTACTGCGTGAAAATTCACACAATCTCTTGATCAATAAGCTGAAACGTGCAATGCTCTGGAGAGGGAGAGAAGAGAGGGAGAGAGGGAGAGGAGAGAGAGAGGGAGGGAGAGAGAGAGAGAGAGAGGGAGGGGGAGAGAGAGAGAGAGAGAGAGAGAAAGAGAGAGAGAGAGAGAGAGAGAGAGAGAGAGAGAGAGAGACTGCAGTCATCTAACATCATGTTGTTGCAGCACAGATGGTCGACCAGATGTGAAGGAGATTTATCGAGCGTGTTTCCTGTGAGTCTGTGACAGCCATCTCATTCAGACTGTTCCTGATTCTGAGTATACATACACATTGTGTGTGTGTGGGGGAGGGGGGGGGGGGGGGGGGGCGGTGCGGTGCGGGGGGTCACATTAGTCTATGCATTAACTTAAATCACACTAAGACTGTGTGACATATTGTACATCTCACACAGTCTTAGTGTGAGCATGTAGGTGCACACACAATCAGGTGGCAATAATGCATCACATGGTGTCCCAAAATAAAAACAACGCTGATTTATGAAAAAAGGAATCTGTTTTTCTATACTATTAATCTGCCACAGCGCATTTGCTTTGAAAGGAATGGGATGCCACCACGATTACTTAAAAAATAATTAACATAATAAGGAGAATACACACAAAAAGCATTGTCAGTGAAAGTAATCATGGCAGCAATTAAAATGTAATTATTGTGTGTGTGTGTGTGTGTGTGTGTGTGTGTGTGTGTGTGTGTGTGTGTGTGTGTGTGTGTGTGTGTGTGTGTGTGTGTGTGTGTGTGTGTGTGTGTGTGTGTGTGTGTGTGTGTGTGTGTGTGTGTGTGTGTGTGTGTGTGTGTGTGTGTGTGTGTTTGCACTGCTGCCGAGGCTTTTACTGCTTGCGTTGGGCTCCAAGCATGTTGGCATGGCCTCTAATCAGGTTAAGTTATTAAGACCTCCGATGGGGAGGGAAATAGGTCACGAGCAGCTAAACGCAGAGAGAGAGAGAGAGAGAGAGAGAGAGAATCAGCTTGCTTCAGTGTATCGAGAGCAGCACATGGTGCTCAACATCCAGCTCTGATCTGCATTATGTAAGATCCTCTCCTCAGAAACATGGATTTTATTTGTGGACAGAGGATAACGCATTTTTGACTTGAATTCATCTGCTATTCCACGTACTTGTTATTAGTTTTGGGATTTTCTGCAAGCTAAACTCTCCATCTGGTGTAGCGCTTCCTCTTCCAACAGGACACACACACACACACACACACACACACACACACACACACACACACTTCTTTTTTAGTTTGTTCACATTTCCAACTCCTTTTCAACAAATCCTGTAAAGAAGCGACACTCTGATTCATGAAGTCACTTCTTGCTCCAGAGAGGTTTTTGCAGGTGCACCGATGCACAAGCAAGCGGAAGGAAGAGGAAGTGCTGCTTTGTGGACGCTCATTCATTCGCCTCCCGTTTCTCTCTTTCTCTGATGGGCAGTGCAGCGTGAACGCTCGAGCCCCGGGGATCCGGACGTCCGCTTACAGGCTCCTCCCTCTCCTCCCTCTCCTCCCTCTCCTCCCTCTCCTCCCTCTCCTCCCTCTGCGTGTTGCTCTTTCGTCACTGCATCTCTCCCTCAGGGCTGCGTTCCGGATGCTGACGATGCGTTCGCTGGCGGGATAGGTTGGAGTCCAGAGTGGTAATAAGAGGCTTTCCTTTGAGAGACACTATTCTTCAACTGGGGGAAAAAAGGCCTATTTTGGGACCGGACACGGGCAACAGTGGAGAGAGAAAGATTCAGCAGGGTTGTAAACAGAAACAGAGGAAGACCCAGAGTTTCCTCAGGCTCTTGATTCAGTTCTTTACTCACCACAGAGCTATTTATAGTCATTATATAGTCATTTTCGATTTAAGCCTTTCAATTCATTTCATGCGTCACCTCGGCGCACGCTGGTGGAGTTAAATCTCAAAACCGCGCTGAGCTGCACTCGGAATACAATTTTCTTGATCTCCGCTGACAGCTGTTCCTGTCATCAAACCACCGACTGATGCGCTGCGGTTGGATCTACATCAACGTTTTGGACGTCAAATCCTTACAAACTGCTCGTGTGAATCAACACTTGTTTTTCTGGGTTTCTGGCTCCGGTCTGCACCCTCCACGTGCTCGTCCTTGTATCCTTAGAATCTGACTTGTCTGGATTTATTTGGGTTACCACCTGTTGTCTCGGCACACACTCCCAGGATCTGTGTGTGTGTGTGTGAAGGAAGCCACCAAAACCTCTCTGGGAAGCCCACACTTAATCTGAGGGATTTGCTCTGCTTTTCACACGCTCAGTCATCCCTTCATCCTTTTATCGGGCACTCACGCTCTGCCTGTCCGCTGTACCTGCTACTACCCCTCACAGACCGAGGTCAGGAACTCAGCCTCTGAGCTAATGAGCCACGCTCGGGTACCTCTGGAGAACCGGCAGGGAGGAGAAACTTAACCGACCCAAGAGTCAGAGAGAGAGAGAGAGAGGGGGGGGGGGGGGGCCGGATGGTCAGTCAGTAGCCCAGGCAGAGAGGGCCGCAGGGGCCTGATGGCTCCTTTGTGGAAGGCCATGCTGTCGAAAAGCAGCCCTCTGTACAGAGACTCTCTGTTCTCCTTCTCTCTGTGGGAGTGGAAGGCCCAGGAGAGAGAACTGCTACTGCTGAAGAAACTCACCGACAGGGAGAGGAGGGCACTGCTCGCACAACTCGAAAAGTAAGACGGACACAGAAACACCAAACTCATGGAATGACCATGATAATAGCTTATTTATGTTGAACCTTTTGAACATTACAACTTACTTATACTAATCCATACAAATAAGTAAGACTTGCATCCTGCCTTTATGCTAAGCTAGGCTAGCCACGCAAAGCTCAGAAACACATGAGATTGATATTGATCTCATTTCACTCTGAAAGAAAGCAAGGAAAGTTTGTTTTTGTCATTTTATGTCATAACTGTGTGTGTGTGTGTGTGTGTGTGTGTGTGTGTGTGTGTGTGTGTATTGTCAGTGTGTGTATCTATTTAGATGAATGACCTCCATCTCAGCATCTATGTACCAATATGACACCATTAAAGCCCTCAGAGGCAAATTTGTGATTCCTGGCTATACAAAATAAACTGAATTTAATTCATTCAATCAGCTGTTGGGGACACTCTGCTTACCCATATGTGTGAGTGTGTCGTCTTACTCCCCTTCCATCTTTCCTCTGCATGTCTGCCCTTCTAGTTTTTTTTTTTCCTTCACGCGTATCAGTCAGCGTGATGCTCTTCTCGTGAAAGCACTTTCTCCCCGCGCGATATGATGCGATGCAGCGTCATGTACGCGTCACTAAGAGGCTTCCACTACAGCAATGCAATGCAAAGCCTCTGTGGGACAGTGCAGATCAGCAGGCAGGTGGCTCACACACCTGCTACACCGTCACTCATTAATGCTCTTCATCCTCTGAGTCACGACTTGGGCAGCTGATGCAGCCGTTCTCTCCGTCTATCTATTTCAGTTTTATGGTTATTCGTTTTGAAAAAACTGTGGTTTTCTTGAGATGTCGTGTTTCTGTGCGTGGTTGAAAAGTATGTAAAAACAAACTGATTGGATAGACCATGAGCAGGTATATTTTGATGTATAATAATAATAAATAATAATGCATTTAATTTATATAGCGCTTTTCATAATACTCAAAGACACTTCACATAATTAAAACATCCTAAAAGCTAAAAATAAATAAATAAGAATAGCTAAAATACAGGTAAAACAAATAAATAGGGACTTTTGAGTTGCTCGGACCCTGATAAGAAAGAAAACAAAAACAAACAATCACACATTAAAAGCAGATCTGAACAGATGGGTTTTGATTTGCGATTTGAATGAGGAAAGATCAGTGCAGTCTCGGATGAGTTTGGGGAGAGAGTTCCAGAGGGAGGGGGCAGATATGGAGAAGGCTCTGTCACCCCACGTCCGGTGCTTGGTCCTATGTGGGATGGACAGGAGAGCATCAGAGGAGCGGAGCTGACGGGATGGAGTGTGGTGGAGCAGGTCGGTGAGGTAGGAGGGGGCCTGATTATGGAGGGCTTTGTGAGTGAGGAGAAGGATTTTGTATTGGATCCGTTGTGGGACGGGGAGCCAGTGAAGGCTCTGGAGAATAGGGGTGATGTGATCACGGGAACGGGAGTGGGTGAGCAGGCGAGCAGCAGAGTTCTGGATGTATTGGAGTTTGTTTAGGATTTTGGAAGATGTGCCATAAAGAATACTATTGCAATAGTCAATTCTGGAGGTGATGAAGGCGTGGATTAAAGTTTCAGCAGCAGATGAGGAAAGGGATGGGCGGAGACGGGCAATGTTTTTTAGGTGGAAGAAGGAGGTTCTGGTGATTTGTTTGATGTGATGTTCAAAAGAGAGGTTGCTGTCAAACATGACTCCGAGGTTGCGGATGTGAGGGGAGGGAGACAGAGTGGAGTTGTCAATGGTGAGGCAGAAGTTGTGACTGGTTTTGGTGAGAGATTTTGGGCCGATGATGATCATATCCGATTTATCACAGTTGAGTTTGAGAAAATTGGTTTGCATCCATGATTTAATGTCAGTGAGGCAGTTGGTCAGAGTGGAGTGAATAGTAGTGGTAATGGTTTTTGTCGAGATGTAGAGCTGGACATCATCAGTATGATTGGGTCCAGACAGTACAGTAAAATATTAATGCATAACCTTTCAAATTGAAAAGTTTAATCAAATCAGTGGTTGTCAAACTTGTTTTGGTGTCAAGAACCCCCATTTTATTAGATTTCGCTTCAAGGAATGGAAAGAGGAAGATTTTGTTTGTTAGATATGATTAAGACCAACATTATTTTGTGCAAATGGGCGTTAAGGGTTTATTTGCTCAAAGGCATCTGAAAATGAGGGAGAAGATTTATCCTGCTGGTCCAGGAAAGAAAACAGGTTTTATGATGTACTGTACATGGATGGGTTGCAGTAAGTTAATGTGGTCTGGAAGAAAGTAGATGGATTAGTGATAATTGAACCACATATAAATAGTATATATCTATGTGTGTGTGTGCGTTACAGGCTTAGTAAGGAGCTGCAGCAGAAAGACCAGGTCATCGAGTCTCTCCGCACCAAACTAAACCAGCATCACCACCATCATCACCATCAGCGCTCCGACACGCCCTGCAGCAGCCACGCCCTCTCCGACACCACCGACCAATCGGATCGCATCTCCTATGTGTCCGACGAGCACGGGTCCACGACCGAGGACCTGGATCCGTGCTCCGACGCGGACGCTGCCAGCGAGCTCGGCCAGAAGGATGCGCGGACGTCCGCCAGAGTCGGCACAGGTGAGAAGATGACACCCGTCATCATCCATTTGTACACCGCTGCATCAAACATGCAGGACCTGGATGATATGTGTTTAAGTGGAGGGAGAAGTAATCAATACAACACATGCAAAGGTTCATTATGTAAAAAAAATCCTAAAACAGCTGCTGGCCACGGTCATTTTGTTGGGGACTATTTTATAGAGGTGGATTAATCCACATTTGGTGCTTGTAATGAAGGAACACGTCACACAGTGTGGCTCACTGATGTGTTTTAATTGACAACAATGGAGCTCAAGGGCACAGAGGAAGAAGCTACATGAGGCCTGAATACGCAGACACAATAAAACGATGAGAAATAATACAACACTTTTAATGCTTCTGTTCTCATGACCTCTGCAGTAACGCGTCCCCTCTTCATCTCGAATACCAGAAAGTATCCCGGCTCAATGTGATGCTTTTAAATAAAGGAGTGGTCTGTGGAACAAACACGCACCCCCCCGTCCACCACGTCCTTAAGTGACCGCGGGTTCTCTTCATTTCCAGATTGCCACTCCCACAGTGGCGCCATGTCACATCATGCATCGTCTGTACCTCCATCCATCACCTCCTCCCATAGCACCCAGCCCTGCCTCAGCTGCCCCAGCATGCGTTGCCCCAGCTCGCCGCAAAAGCCCGCGGACATGCAGAGTCAGACAGGTAGGAACGGGCTCCTGAGTGCAACCCAGGCCCGCAAGGAAGACCCTTCATGCGAATGACTTTTCTTTCGCGTTATTACACCTGCGCCTCGCGACTCTGACCCGCCTCGCGCCTGTATCTCTCTTTTTCACTCTTGTGCTTCATTCTTTTTCTCCTCCTCCTAGCTCCAGCTTCCGTCTTCACCTCTGCCCCCTTCCACCCTCCCCTCTCCTCCTTCTTCTCCTCCTCCTCCTCCTCCACCCAGAGGGTACCTTTGCCCTTTCATCCCCACCCCGCAACCCTGCGCACCCGTTACCCAGGCAACCGGGGAGTGGGTTTCTCCCTGGCTGAGGTGCATCAGGAGCTGCAGATGTTACAAAGGCAGCTGGGAGACAATGAGAGTGCGTCGGCCGGACTTGTGCGTGCATGAGTTTGCGTTTGGGAGGGTGTGAACTAACTGTGTGTTTGATGCTCAATAACACTGTGCATCACACCAGCCTGCATATCAAAAGCCCAAAATCAAGCCACTGGTATAGGCAAGAACACTTGTGAAAACAGTGTCAACACACACGCTGAAGAAGACGGTGAACTTTTTCCAGCCAGCACGCTAAAGCGAGCGTCTTCCCAAGATACTCTAGGTGAAAAGGTCAAACTTCCAAAGAGTCATGGCGTATTTCTTTTAAATTAATTTGGAGATTTGGAGCACATTCCCAGTATTCTCCCAGCACGAAACAACTAAACCATTGTTGTCTGCATGTGAAGCTCGCTGCTCAATATAATGTTTGCACAGCCGATAAAGGATTAGCCGTGTCGCTGCCTCACCATCAGTATGAGGATTATGGATGTCAACCCGGCTGCGGAGGCTTTGTTCTCTTTTCCTCTCCTCGTCCCTGTGTCTATGTATTTAACACCCTCCGCTTTCTCTCTCTTTGAGTAATCGTCATTGGATGCTTGATGTGAACACAGAGCCCCCGGCTTGAGAAGGATCTGCTGTGATGTATCTCACTCAGACTAAGTGTCTATCTGTCTCTGGCTGGGTTCTTTGCTTTTGTATTAGCTGCAGTTGAACTGTTTTAACTTACTTTCATGTTACTTTATCTTCTTCTTCAGGGTTTTCCACCCCCCAGTCCAAACCTCTTCAGGGTTTCCCGTTTGCCCACCAGCAGCCCGACTCCTCTGCCTTCCTGCCTCTCTCCTTTCACGGGTACCAGCCTCCTCCTTTCAGCAGCGGCCTGGAGGCCAGCTCGGGAATGAAAGCGGGGTCCGGTCTGTTGGAGAGCAGTGCATTGTGGGATATGAGCTACGGTACCCGGCCGGTGAGACTCTGTGCTGACCTGTCGTCGGGGTCCTCGGGGTACCAGTCCGGCACCAGTAACACAGGTAGACTTTTAGACCCTCTTGGACTACCGGCTCCATAAACCGAGTGAAGACCGTGAGATGCAGTTGAAAGCTCTTTTGATCTTCAGAGCTTTTGTTCCAGCATTGCTTGTTTCTGCAGTGCTTTCTCTTCTAATGAACATGCACTTTGTGCTGCATTACCAGAAACTTTGACAAGATATAATGTTAACTTTAATATGAGCCAGGATTAAAAAAAGAGTCTGAAATCAAAGTAATTATAAGCACATAAACATGTAAAGGCTGCTGGCTAATACAGGCCAGATAAAACCTTTCAGTTGCTATATACATGATGGTCCTTCAATACCTGTGTTGGTTTGTCATCCCTCCATCTTTGTGTTTGATATTTACAGTGTGACTAAAACGAGTGGTCTCTAAAAGCAGCTTCTGAATCGTGTTTCGGTTTTAGGTTCAGACTTGATGAAGGAGCACCTGAGAGAGATCAGGAGTCTGAGACAGAGACTGGAGGACTCCATCCAGACCAACGACCGCCTCCGGCAGCAGCTGGAGGACAGACTGGCTCACAGCGCCTCTGAGAAAGGTAACAAACACACACATACACACAAAAATAGCTTTTCTATCAATACTGCCA
This sequence comes from Cyclopterus lumpus, assembly GCF_009769545.1. Taxonomy (NCBI): domain Eukaryota; kingdom Metazoa; phylum Chordata; class Actinopteri; order Perciformes; family Cyclopteridae; genus Cyclopterus; species Cyclopterus lumpus. The sequence continues at coordinate 8,466,685 of NC_046969.1, read as the reverse complement.
ATTAATTCATAGGGGTGCATCTGTTAGTTAGATGACTATCCAGCCCCCCCCCCCCTGCTCTCTCTTCCCTAATTAATTATCCAGTTAGCTCTGTCATGAACTATCCAGTGAAATCATCGCTCATTATCGATTGAGCATGAGTAACTAACGTCACCAATACTTTCCATTGACCTGCTGTTACGCTGAACTCAAGAGACGCAAGACACACACACACACACACACACACACACACACACACACACACACACACACAGACACACACAGACACACACACATATACTCGATTCTGATTTCCGCGATGTAATTTGGTAGGAAATGGAGAAAGTTATCTCATTGTAGATATAAAATATAACACTTATATATGCAAAACACTTGCATGTTACCTTGCGCATGATAAATATGACGTGCCTAACGCCTCCGCGTCTTCTCCAGGTGCTCCGACCAACATCTACATCCAGGGCCTGGAGTCGGTCGGCCAGCTGTCCAGCGAGATCAGACTTCTGAAGGAAGAGAACTTCAGTCTGCAGAACCAGCTTCAACAGGCCAGCAGAGGTACGGTCCGATGCTCCCTGCCCGGGCCTCAACCCACAAAGAAGTCCATTAAGTTGTATTAAGCAGATTGAGAGCTTTTTGTGCTTGCGATCGCACAGAAGTTATTATCGCCGACAGAAATAAGCCTGTGTGGAGATCATGCGTTAATTTGTACAGTATGTATACAGTGTGTGTGTGTGTGTGTGTGTGTGTATCCGTCTGTGCACGGCTAATCTCAAATACCACTTGACCTACCAGCCTGATATTTTCTGTATTCGTTCATCACTGTATGCTCAAGGATCTCTCGCGGTTGATTCACAATTTTGGGAAAAACTGTTTTATTGACTGTATTTTTGTTAACGCCATTGTCAGCTGACTCCCCATGCCACTATACCGGTTGGTTAAGGGCCGCAAGTGATCAACAACTGTTTCAGTAGCTAAAGGAATTTTTCAATAATCGGCTAGGCGTAAAATGAGCCATACCTTACAAAAACTGCAGATTCCATATGCAGTGTGTTATGATCCACTGCAGTTAGACACTACGAGATGAATAAGTTCATGTTTCTGTCCTCTTCGCTACCATCTTGACTATAAGGGAGCCGGGAAGGACAATTAAATGATATATTTAACTCTTCTTTGTTTGGAAGGGGAGAGGGAGACACACCTGGTGGAGATCTGCCCTCTACTCAGTTTTGGTTCTTTTCAGGGCTAAATAACATGCCCAGATCAGTACTGTCAGTGTAACGTAAAAATGCTATGCCCTGTGTCCCCAGCAGAGGGCATCAAGGACGCGGATCAGCTGCGGGAAGCGCAGCTAGAGGCGGAGAAGTGGGCGGAGAAAAGCCGGAAGCTGCATGCTGAGGCTGAAGCTCGCAGTCAAGAGGTCACAGAACTGAAACAGGACAGGCAGAAGAACCAGGAAGCCGTCAACAGGTGTGTGCTAGAGCATGTGTCACGAGTATAGGAGTGCAAGAGAGATGATTTGTAGATCGGCTGCTATATGACAATGACAGGCTAAATAACGTATGCTTTCGTGTGTGTGTGTGTGTGTGTGTGTTCTTAGACTCCAGCATGAGGTGAGCGTCCTCCAACAGCAGCTCTGTGAGAGCCGCAGTCTGGTCCACTCTCTTCAGTCTGAGCTGCAGGTCCACCACAGAGTGTGTGGAGTCAACACAAACACATCCGCAGGTAAGAGACCGCGACACGGCCTTCCAGAGGCATCTTAAGCCCCTAAACGTTGCTTTTGTACAGCCTCACGGAGGCTGCAAAGATCTTTCCTTTGCATATCTCTTCCCGCGTTTGTGTGTTTCCAAGCAGGTCGGGCCAGTGACGGTGCCAAACTTGTACACGGCACTGTGACCTTTGACCCCAGAGAGCTGCACGTTCAGCTGGAGCATCAGCTGAGCGGACAGGCCGACGCACAGCCTCGATCCAGGAGACAGCTCTTCAACGGTCAGTATGGCCGACACACCCGACAGCAGGTTGAAATAAGATGGTAGATTAAGAAAAAAATATTCTTTTGGAGCTCAATAACTGAGAAAGATGTCATATTCGCACCTACTGATGGAAATCTTCCTCCACAGAAAACGTTCCCTCCCCCCCTGTGAGAGACACGGGGCTCATCAGTCTTTCCTCTCCTCGACATCCTGCACAGAAACATGCAGCAGAAACTGGAGCAGCCGGTCGAGGTGAGGAACCTCACATTCAACACTTAACTGTGAGATCAGTTCTACCTGAAACGGTCATCCTTATTTACTTAGCAAACACACAGTCCACTTTCTTGACCTCCAGATCTTTCCAACAGTTCAATAACGTATCTGATTCTCCTGTACCTTATTCTCTTGTTTTCCTTGACCCCCTCAGCCTCGACCCTGCAGGGCCTGGCCCCCGACGGGTCCTTCGCCAACCGCCATGGCCGCCATGCAGTGGGCCATGTTGACGACTTCAAGGCTCTGCAGCAGCAGATCCTGGAGGGAAGCGCTCTCCTCCGCGAGATGGAGACCACATTGTATTCCCTGAGCGCCCCACAGGAGTTCAGCATGCATCAGGTGAGAGAGACCCCACAGACCAGGTGGTCCTGATGTGACTGAAGCAGCTAATTAAGGTTTCTGTCATGTTTATGGACAAGTTAAACACTCCATAGGAAAATCAGTGCAGTCTGTGTTGTTTTCAGACTATCTTTTGATACCGCCTCAAAAAGATCATTTCCTTCAAAGAGTTTTTCTTTTCCCAGTACATTTGGTATTGAAACTTGTAAAGTGCTGGGGAGTTGTGAGTGGCTGAAGGTCGATGGGTTAATGACACCAACACTTTTATGAAGAACAACAGTGTGAAAAAGATCTTTCTATGAGAAAAATGCTGTTGTGAAATATTAATAAACCTTAAAAGAAATCTTTACTGAAATATAAATGAACTGCAACTGTACATAGTTTATTCCATCTTTACTCTTGATTTTCTTGATTTACATTAAATAACTTTTAGCTAGTGGTCATTAAGACGTTTTAGCTTTTTTGTTTTGTTTTTTAAAGTGTTTGTGCTTTGTGACAATCTGATTTATAGATGAATAAAGGGGGAGGGGGGGATAGCTGCTAGATTAACCATTATTCGAACTGGTTGTTAACATTGTGTGTGTGTGTGTGTGTGTGTGTGTGTGTGTGTGTGTGTGTGTGTGTGTGTGTGTGTGTGTGTGTGTGTGTGTGTGTGTGTGTGTGTGTGTGTGTGTGTGTGTGTGTGTGTGTGTGTGTGTGTGTGTGTGTGTGTGTGTGTGTGTGTGTGTGTGTGTGTGTGTGTGTGTGTGTGTGTCTCAGCCCTCAGACCCGGGTTCTGTCAGCAAGCTGCTGTCTGACACTAAAACCTTACGAGAGATACTGGAGGAGGCCGGCGCTCTGCTGCGGATGTTCTGGAGAGCAGCTCTGCCGAGCTCCGAGGAAACCAAGCAGGTCGGAACAAACGGCCTCGTGGTCTTTCAGGGTGAAGTCAGAGAGCAGTAGTCTGATGGGATAGAACGTCTAGAGGAGTTTGGAAAGCGGACTTTGATCTTTATTTGCTCCAGTCTACTTTATATGTTATCGTGACCTTTACAACCTGCACACAATGATTCACTCATCAACAGAGCATCTACTGCTCTAATCCCATGTGTTTTGGCCCTCACCTGCATGTGTGGACAGTCACTAAACATTTTGTGTGTGTGTGTGTGTGTGTGTGTGTGTGTACAGGATCAGTCTCTGGGGGAAGAGGTCGTCTCGCTCCGTCTGAAGCTCTCGGAGAACGAGCAGGCTCTAAAGGACGCCATGGAGAGAGTGAAGAGCTCCAATCGCACCAAAGATAGCATGGAGCACTTTATAGTCAGCCAACGTGAGTCACTCCTGTTCCTGGTCTTTCTCGTAAATAAATAATAATAATAAAGATCACATAAAACCATGGATCATATTTATGAACATATATAAATATATACTGTGTGCTTGTTTTACAGTGTCGAGAACACGAGCCGTGCTGACAAAAGCAAAGACGAACTTGGAGGTGAGTTCTCTTCTGGCTTTGAGCGTCATAAACCTTCTATTCCAGCGGGCGAGAATAACTCGAGATATCAGTTATGAGTGAGAGTAAAACTCCTTGTTTCCCTTTCCTGCCGAGTCTCCTCAGGAGAACGAGCTCAGGATTTCCTCCCTTCGCCACGCCTCTCTCTCCCGCTCCGCCTCTTTCCCCTCCTCCCCCTCCTCCTCCTCCTCCTCCTCACACCCCTGGCCTGGTAAAGGTATGTTCCCCTGGTTTTGCTGTGCTCGCTTCAGTGTCCCGATAACACAAGGAAGCTGCTTGCTTTTAAAAAAAAGAAAACCCTGGAATGAAAGCTGTTCTTGCATGTAGCCCATGGGGGGGACAAAGTACAGAGAACCTTCATAAATAAACTATAAAATATGGCGTGAGGCATATATTTGTAATAAATCATGCTGGATGTAAATTTCACATCCTAGTTTAAACACTAGATGTTGATTTGGCCATTTCTCCCTGTTATAACTTGACTTATTTACAGGTTTCAACGTATCACAATATTTCACGTGGGCGCTAAGGCCATGCAAATGTAAGAGCATCAGATACAGATGTACGTTTTGTAACATGTGGGCACACCAGTAATTACCTCTATGGTGTAGAAACATTGCTTCTCTTGCAGAACTATACGCATTTTCATCACCTCGCAGATTCACACGCTGTAGCAGGCTCATACACAAAAATCAGCTTTTTGCTAAAGTCTCCTTTCTGTCTGCAAACATGAACGCGTGTGTCTTGTGCTGCTTCTTGTTTGGCTGAACAAACTATCAACTAAACGTAAGGCAGCTAAAGTTGCTAATGGCCGTTTGCAGGCTACATTCCCTTGACTTTCCACAATAAAAATATTAACCAATACCTGAAAAGCAGCTGGGCGAGGATTATTGTGCCCTCAGTTTGACTTTAAAGGCACCCAGCGAGGTCTTTGACCACGAGTGGTGCCGTGGATTGATGTTTTAATATACATGCGTGCCCCTGTTTTCTTTGGGTTTTTTCTCTTGCTCTCCTAACACTTAAACAAAGACGACCACACAGGTTGGATGATGGTACACATTGTGCATTAACACAAACAGCAGTGCTGAGTTTAATTTGTTACTCACCGGGGAACGTTACAATTCTTCATCTACTAAAATCACGGTCAGTTTGTTTTCCTTCTTCCTCCCGAAACCTCAAGACGTGAAGGGAGACACATCGCTGTGTTCTCAAGTTACAAATCATTTCCTTAAGATCACCAACTTGTGTGCACGGTACATGTTATTTTCCTCAAATTAATGATGTGCATCAGCTCGAGGGTTACACAATTTGTTCTGAGGAAATTGTGCAGCAAATGACTCAATTTGCCCTCTCCTCTCTTAATCAGGTGCACTTCTTCCTTCTGTTGAGGGATTCTTTGCTCGGGTTCTTTTTGGTTTACACATCTGCACCTATGACGTACTGTAAACAGTGTTAATTTGAGGGAATTAATTATGTTTTTAAGGACTAATTACTCATTTTTTTTTAAATCCTGCCCAGACACTTAACAAATAATGCAGAAATACCATAATGCAAAACTCTCTAAATGTCTCCACCTTTGTGTTTCAGGTGAAAACACAGGAGGCTTCTGTGAGCTTGCCTTCTCTCCTGGTTGGGGTGTCATGAAGCCTTGGGCCTCCTCCTCCTCCTCCTCCTCCTCCGCCCCCCTCCCCCTGCAGTCCCGGGACCGTCTCTCCACCAGCGCCCCCTGCAGTCAGCCTTCCTGTCGTGCACCAGCCCAAAGCTCCTCGCCCGTCATCTCACTGTTCAAGCAGAGAATGCAGTAAATCCTGGCTCTCCTTTCAGCTGGAGAAACATTTCAGTTGAGTGACTTCTCTCTGAGTCGGTTGATCCATTTCTGCTGGGGGATGAAAGTTTATGAATGAATGAATCATGTAATTGTTTTATTATTGGTATAGTGTGTGTATAGGTGGTCTATGGACTTTTGTTGATACCATCAACTGAAGTGTTTTCTCATATTTATATGAGACCAGCCTGAGTTTGGCTGAAGTTGGTTTATAGTTTCTGATTTAGCCTTTTTTTGCTCCTTAATTTTTACAGATAAAACCAGAGATCAAACGCATATAAAACCAGATTTAAAACAGTGTTGGGCTCTCAGAGACAGTTTAGTCCAGGTTTGGTGAGTCCACATGTTTTTAATGTAGACCTGGTTTCGTACATGGAAAACAGCGACATTTTCTTGTTTTTCCTCAATTTGTAAATGTGATATCTTGTGTCTGTTAGACAATTTGAATAACCACTTCACATGGAAATATTCTTCCCTAACTCATAATTCAGAAGCTCCTAATCAGAAGCCAACTTCAGCCCCGTACTTCAGCAGGGATTCGAGAAAAGTAAATCCATGTGATGCCAGCAGGAAGGGGGCTTTGGAAAAGCCAAAAAACGAACTGCAAAGTGCTTCCTCTCAGCCTCTGTCGAGGCTCATGTATGTAGTTAGTGTAGATTAGTTGCATGTGGTTTGAGCAGCAAGTGGAAACAAAGCCATACTCTGACGGTACAGTAGATACGTTTTTGCTTTGAGCTAATTGTCCTAAAAATGGCCAGCTACTGATAAAATATGTACAATACTGTAGAACTACCAATAGGCCGTTTGGTCAAATAGCTGGTAGATGATGTTCCCGAGCATTTACTCATGAATAAAACACCAATTAAGGATGTTTTCGCTTCTCAAACTCCAGAGTATTACTGTTAAGTATGGACTCAGTTCTCTTCAGATATTAAATAACGAGCAGTTTCTCCTGTTGGAAGGCCTTCCTGATGAAGCTGCTGTGAAGTGCAGCAGTGTTCAGAAAAACAAGCACATGGAACGGACTGTCCGCGGCTTGTGTGATGCCTTCAGTGACCTATCCCATAAAATAAATGTATTTTATAGTGCACGGTCCAAGAACGATGACATTTCATTTTTGTAACCAGGTAAATGGACCACACAATATCTTGTAGCTTTATTTATATATATATATATATATATATATATATATATATATATATATATATATATATATTTCTGTCCTTTTGGTGTTTTAATTTTTGATTAAATTTGTGAATGTTTTTATGTTGGAATGTCCCCCAAGATGACAATCAGTTTGAAAAAAATATGTAAAAAACAATCGCTAGGGAGAAATGTCTGTATGTAAGGATGACTTCTTCCAAACCTCTGCAGGAGAGGCGACGCTCACTGTGCAAATTAACTTTATTGAAATTGTGTTTTACACTGGCTTCTCCAAATTGTATTTGAGTTTTCCTTGATTTCTCAGTATTGTAGCGTAGCTGTTTCTTTTTGTGCATGGACTGTGTCTTCACTGCCCTCTGATACTTTTACTGATATATGCAATTTTTGGGTTACTGTGCAATAATAAGCTTTGTGGTTGCTTTTGTTGATGTTTTAGGCCTGGGTATTAAAGTGCCATGTCATTGTTTTTGCTCTGAGGCTAAATTGATTCAAGCAAGCGCACTTTTGTTTTGTGACAATTTGAAGCAGTTTTATAGGCCCACTTATCTTTGGCTTAGCATAAATCTGAGTTTTATATACAATGTGGGAAAAACAGGCAAAGTAACAGGATTAAAGTAGTGTAATGATATATTTATAAAGCAATAAGATCAACCAAAGTAAACAACTTGTACGTTGTTAAATCAGGTGTAAGATAATCAAGTTTAGAACATCTTTTGTATAATTCCCCCAAAGGTCAAAGGTCAACGTAGTGTCTTTCTCAGTGTCTGTGTGGTTTTAGGTACCGCATCTCATGTATGTACATATTAAAGGGAGTGTGTACCTCAATGCAAGTTGTTTTGTTGCTGTTCAACAAAGACCCACTGTATTTTTATGCATGTTCGCTTTGTTAAAAACGTTTTGGGGAAAAAGAAAAATACCTTTTTAATAAAAAAGGGAACAAAAGGACTTCCGCCTGGTTTGTCGTCTTTCTTGGATCAATTATATAATGCACTTGTTTCTTTCTTTTTTCCCGGAGTGAAGAAAAGCCCCATTAAAAAAAAAATCACTTGAGTTCATAAAATAATTATAATAATACATTTATTTATATAGCACCTTTAAAAACAGAGTTTACAAGGTGCTCTACATATAAGCAAGGTAAAAACATAACATCAATACAAGTAAACATTTCAGAAAATACATGAGGCAATGAACACAATAGAGGAATAGAAAATTACAAATACAAAATAAAGCAGAACAGACAAACTAAAATAGGGGAAACAAGGGGAAACTGCATAAAAGGACGACATCACTTAAAAGCAGTTCTATAAAAATGGGTTTTAAGAAGTGATTTAAAAGAAGCTACTGATTCTGCTAGTCTTATCCCCTCAGGTAGGTCGTTCCAAAGTCGAGGGGCTCTGATGGCAAAAGCACGGTCACCCTTTGATTTAAGCCTTGACTTTGGAACGGCCAGAAGGGTCTTGAAGGGCCTTGAAGGGCCTTGAAGGGCCCCACCGGAGGATCTAAGGCTGCGAGCTGGCTCATATGGGGCTAACATTTCAATGATGTAGCTTGGGGCCAGACCCAGGCGTGCTTTAAAAGTGAGCAGCAAAATCTTAAAATCAATTCTAAAACTAACAGGGAGCCAGTGGAGAGAGGCCAGGACTGGAGTCATGTGATGTCTGTTAGAACCAGTCAGAAGCCGAGCTGCTGCATTCTGGACTAGTTGGAGGCGGGAGATGGATTTTTGAGTGCATGAATGACTTTTTCCAGATCTGAGCGTGACAATATGGGTTTGATTTTTGAGATTATTCTTAATTGAAAGAAGCAGGACTGGACAACTTTTTTGATCTGTGATTCAACATTTAATTGAGAGTCAAACATTACACCCAAATTTCTGGCAACAGGTTTTAAATAAGCAGCCAGGGGACCAAGTTGACTTTTGATGAGACTGGTGTTATTGTTTGGGGAACTGAATAATATGACTTCTGATTTGGAGTTATTGAGCTGAAGAAAATGTTGAGCCATCCAGCAGTTAACGTCAGAGAGACAATCTAAGACAGCAGCCAGGCTCATGGGTCACCGGGTCTCAGCGGAAGGTATATCTGTGTGTCGTCTGCATAGCAATGAAAAGATACGTTGTGTCGCTGGAGGATTTGGCCGAGTGGAAGCATGTAGATAGAAAATAAAAGTGGACCTAAAATTGAACCTTGTGGTACACCACAGGTAATGTGAGTCGTGGAAGATGAGTGATTACCTATGGTGACCGAGTACGATCTTTCTAAAAGGTAAGAATAAAACCAGCCAAGTGCAGTGTCCTTGATGCCAACCCAGGTTTTGAGGCGACCGATTAAAATGGCGTGATCTACAGTATCAAAAGCTGCACTAAGGTCTAAAAGAATTAAAACGGCGCTCTCCCCCCTGTCTGCTGCTAAAAGGAGGTCATTAGTTACCTTGAGGAGGGCAGTTTATGTGCTATGAAGTGTTGTAAATCCTGACTGAAATTTTTCAAATATATTATTATGATTCATAAAAGCTAGGAGTTGTGTTGAAACCACTTTTTCTAAAACTTTTGATAAAAATGGAAGTTTTGAAATTGGCCTGAAATTGGAAACAACAGAAGGTTGTCAAGCTTAGGTTTCTTTAAAAGAGGTTGTACAATTGCATGTTTAAAAATCGATTTGAAAGTACCACTTGCTAAGGAGCTATTTATAATTAATAAAATACTGGGCCCTACAGTGCCAATAACCTCTTTGAGAAATTTAGTAGGAATAAAATCAAGGCTGCATGTGGCTGATTTCATGTGTGATATAAGTTGGGATAAAAAGGGCAATGATACAGGCTGAAAATGACTAAAATAGTTTTGAATGTCCCTACTGGTATGTACAACTTGGGTTGGGGGGGTGATTTGTTGTCTTATTTCATTTACCTTATTATTAAAATAATGTAAAAACTTCTCACACATCTCTTGTGAGGCATCAATAAAATGACAGTGGGAGGGGTTTATGACCTTGTCTATGACCTTGAATAAGACTCTAGGGTTTGAATGATTGTTTAGAATTAAATTGGAGAAGAAAGAGGTTTTTGATTCTTTAACTGCCTTTTGATAGTTATTCATCGCCTCTTTCCACATATTATAAAATATGTGGAGGGCAGTTTTGTTCCATTTTATTTCCTTTAAATTAATATACAGTAACGTTATCAGGGGAACAAAATGAATCAACACAAATGTGTATATAGCACAATTCACATACAGAAACAAAGGGATACAACTTTTTTTTTTTTTAAAGAAAAAGTCACAGGGAAGAAAGAAAGTATGGATTACATATATCCATCCATCCATCCATCCATTATCACCCGCTTATCCGGGGTCGGGTCGCGGTGGCAGCAGGTTCAGCAGGCCGACCCAGGCCTCCCTCTCACCCGCAGCACTTTCCAGCTCATTCTGGGGGATCCCGAGGCGTTCCAAGGCCAGCCGGGAGATATAATCCCTCCAGCGTGTCCTCGGTCTTCCCCGGGGCCTCCTACCACTCTGGGTCGTGACCGAAAGAACGAGATCTCGGATACAAGCGGCCGAAATGAGCTTCCTCCGTAGGGTGGCCGGGCTCAGCCTTAGAGATAGGGTAAGGAGCTCGGACATCAGGGGGGAGCTTGGAGTCGAGTCGCTGCTCCTTCGTGTCGAAAGGAGTCAGCTGAGGTGGTTCGGGCATCTAGTTAGGATGCCTCCTGGACGCCTCCCATTAGAGGTTTTCCGGGCACGTCCAACTGGTAGGATTACATATATGTAATGTGTAAATATATATGGAGCCAAATATTTTAGTTTTTTACCGTGAAAAGTAAATGGACCTGTACTTGTTTGGCACTTTTCTAGTTTTCCCGACCACTCAAAGCGCTTTACTTGCCATTCACACACATATATGCACACATTCATACATTGTATAGGCACAGCTACAGGAGCAATTTGGAGGCGTCTTCCCCATCGACACATCAACACGGACTAACGGAGCCAGGGATCGAACTGCCGATCCTATGGTAGTCTGATCACTATTATTTCATCCATCCATCCATTTTCAATACCGCTTATCCTCATTAGGGTCGCGGGGGCGCTGGAGCCTATCCCAGCTGACATAGGGCGAAGGCAGGGGACACCCTGGACAGGCCGCCAGTCCATCGAGGGCACATGTAGGGACATACAACCATTCACTCTCACATTCACACCTATGGGACATTTAGAGATCAATTAACCTGCAGCATGTCTTTGGACTGTAGGAGGAAGCCGGAGAGCCCGGAGAGAACCCACGCTGCCACGGGGAGAACATGCAAACTCCACACAGAAGGACCGCTCCCTCTTGCTGTGAGGCGACAGTGCTAGCCACTACACCACCGTGCAGCCCACTATTATTTCATGTCATATATAAATAAACATTTGTCTGGGATATATTACTTTCTCATAAATACATCATCAATATTATTTTTAGGCTTTTTGTATTTTTGCACACTCATAATAACTCAAATAATCTCCTTTATTAAAAAAAATACAGGCGCACATAATCAAGTCATTTCTATTGTTTCTCTGCAGGTGGCAGCATAGTCTATCAAACGTATTTCATTGCCAATGACGTCTTCACTCACAAACACACACGAGCGCACGCGAACGCACAACACAGACACACGCCGAGGTTTAATGTGAAAGAAAATTAATGACTTTTTCCTTAAATGTACCAAATTGTGATGAGTTTGAGTTTAATAATTTTACAAGAGGAATCTTCACTCAAACCGAGTCACCAGGTGAGGCTGAAGTAAGGAAGAAGATTTGTGGACTTTCAAAATAAAATGCATGATGTCGACGAAATATGATATCGCCACATTGTAAACCAAATACCTGATTGTCGATATATATTTACATAATGTGCATTATATATCTAAAAGGGAAATACTTTGTCTTAATATATCTTTCACGTCATTGCAAGCACTGTCGACTTTAGCTTGTTGGGGGTTATTGTGCTATATATATACACGGTAGCTACACAGTGTTTAAGTCGAACTTGTAGTTCACAACTCATTAAAATTAAAGTGTGTGTATATACACACACACTCACACAGCAGCTACAAGTTATTTGTTTAAGAGCAATGGAAAGCAGGAGTCAAACTCGTTGTATGTGTGCACACATTTAGCCAACAAAGCATATTCCGAACAGACATACTCTTATTTTGGTAAATCGACATCGATACGTCGCACCGCCGTTCTCGCGAGCTTGACACCGCAGTGACCGCGACAGTCAGGAAACGAGCCGAGCCGTGCCAGCAGTAGTTTAACACGGAGCCCGACCCGGTGTTTCCACACTGCGCTTTTCTTTTCTTTTTTTTTTTTACCTGATGATGGAAAAGCGCGCCTGCTAGATAAAGCACCGAGGCGGACAAAGGGCGCCGTGTTTCAGGTGGGACTCGTCTGGAGAGCCGTGTGTTGAGGAGCGAGAGGGCGGACCTGTCATGGGGGTCACGGCGTCTCCGTGCAGGTAAACTGCAGCAGGCAGCCCGGCTAGCCGCTCAGCTAGTCACGGAGCAGGAAGGTTAGCTTAGCACCGGGCGCTAACGTCACCAACTAACGGACAAGTTGGACGAACTGTTGCCAGTGACGACCTCTTAGCACTGGTGTGTTTTTACCCCGCGCGTTATAAACTGTCCCTCCTAAAAGACCATAAATCGTCATTTATTTTTTATTTTATTGCCCTCAAGGATAAACTCGCTGCTGCAAAGCTTGATTGACAGCTTGTCACAACGGGTTTCCCAGATGTGCAAGCAGCACGCAAAGTGCAGCTCGGCTCTAAGTTGAGCCGCAGGACTCGACCCTGAGCAGGACTCGACCCTGAGCAGGACCCTGACCAGGAATGGCTCGCGGGCTGAAACAAACTCTCTGGTGGACTCTCAACTCAACCAAACTACATCGGCACGCGATGAATTTCGTTTTGGCAGCGACTGAAGTCGACGCAGCAGCCGAGCTGACACGTTGCTAGCCCCGCTAACCGACCGACGTTGCCGAGGGAAGGGGGCGGGATTGAAGCGGGCACGAACCCACCCACCAACGCACACACACACGCACGAGGAGTGTTTTTAATTCAGCGAGCTAAGTGATGAAGAGGACGGAAAATAAAAACAAGAGGAAGCTCATGGAGCACCAGGAGAGCAGGGGAGCGGAGAAAGATGCGGTGAGTACCAGTGACGTCTTTCAGGCATCTTGCCGCCGTTGGCAACACACACACACAGACACGCGCACACACACGCACACACACATTCTCATGAAGTATATGAACCCAGCTGTACACACGAAACATAAATATATATAAATATATATATAAATAACACCCATGTATAGATCTGAATTCCTGTTGGCTTTGAGCACAATCATAACACTCAGCTTTGGGGTTTGGACCCTGGCCTGCTCATCTGCTTAAAGGAGCATTTTCTTTCCCCCTCCCTTTTAGAATTCCTTTTACATGCTTTGGCCCAATTAATCAAAACATGTGTTTCCCTACAGCAGTGCAGGTCGGATTCAAGGGGGATTACGTTATCTATGAAGGTCTCTGTCTGATACCAAGTGATGAGGGATGAATAAGAACTTTATAGGACTAACACCTTGTCACGCAGTGGTATAATTTAGCAGTGTTTTTACTTTTATACTGTGGGCACATCATGTGCAAAACTGAATTCAGCAGTTGAAGGATTAATAAAACAAACGGGTCTCTTCCACGACTGCAGCTGATATGCAGACAGTTCCTTTTCTCTCTCTCACACATACACACACACACACACACACACACACATTGTGCAGACTACTTTGATACCGTCTGCCTTTTTGAATGACATCAACATGACACCATCTGTGGTACCAACACTGCAATGGACAGACTGCAAACACCACAGTAGCCATCAAATTAATATATTTTTTTGCTCAGTCATTGTGTGTGTGTGTGTGTGTGTGTGTGTGTGTGTGTGTGTGTGTGTGCGCGCGCGCGCGCCTGTTGTGTTGCTAGGCGAAGCGAATGTAAAGTGGGGCACTGGGGGAAGGTCTAAAGTGCACTATGACAGCTAATCTCAGTTTTGGCAGTGATCAAAGATGATGGGCTTGTTGCATCCCAGCAGTTAGAGGAAGAAGTGTGTGTGTGGGGGGTGGGGGGGGGGGGGGGGGGGGTTCATTGCTATCAGTCCCTTTACCTTATGGAAGAGAATCAAATTAGAATTAAAATGAGATTTAAAGCTATTGCAGTGTCAACCCTTTTAGCATCGATCCCTCCACGCCAATCTGTGTGTCCATTGTGCGATTGTGATGTGGCCTGTGGGAGCCTGGTAATGGCTCCTCTGTTTGTTTTAAAGTGAGAAAATGCACATTGGGACTTGGCTTTAACTCGGTTGATCAAGCTCTGGAATGGGGGACAAAGCAGCTGCATCAAGACGCATCACCTCTCAAATGATAACATTGGAACATGTGGAAGCTGCTGGACCATCATGATCGTAGACGGGGTTCATGCAACTGTTTGCGGTGTTGTGCCAAGTTTGCAGCGGATCACGGGTGAATTAATTTGTGTAACATTGCGAGTTAGGGCATGAGGCCTCGGCAGAGCTCTGCGCTCTCTGAGTGTCCTTCTAGTTCTGTCTTTTAAGGGCTCCGTTTGTGTCATTAATTTATTCATTATGGTATGAAATCAACATGCCTGAGACTTGAAACCTGCTGCAAGTTAATTTAATCAATTCAGCTGATGGCTGGTTGTACAAAGCACTATTCAGGAATCTCAAACACAGACGACCAGCATTGTTATGCAAACGTTGTGTTTCAAAGAAAACTCTTCACCTCTTTTGAAAAGAGGTTATCAGCTTCAGTGTGCAACAAACGTGGAAATTGTACTTTAAAAAAAATAATAAGCGCCGCTTTCAAAGATGAAGTAATTGCTGCAGCTCATAATTTCACATGTCTGCATGAAGTCATGTTCCTCGACCTCCGGATGTTTGATACGACTGACTCTGTCACGCGATATTACAGCACCACCCGGCCATTTGGGAAAGGATGTGAATGACGAGTGAAAATGAGGTCCAATTAATACGATTTGCCCTCAACCTTTTGTTTTATTACCCTTTCTTGTTGTTTCAGTACTTTGTCCTAAGATCAACTTAACGGGTAGAGAATTATATTTCTGAGCCACGTTTGAGTCGGGGGAGGGGGGTGTTGAGTTGGAGGGAGTTTGCTTTATGGTATCATGGGAAGCCGGACATATGTTCTTGAGCTGTGTTTCAGTTTGAAACGGTATGAAATACAGTGCAACTTTTACCTATTGCTTACACTTTGGAATGCTGGGTAATAAATCAAGTCCCTGATCTGGGGCTGCAGTACTTAGGGGCTGATAGCTTGGATTTGGCTGTAAATGTGTCCAACCTGAATTGTGCAACAGGAGGCTAAAGTGAACAATTGTTTTTCATTAATTGGGCCGATGGATGTGAAAGGTGATCGAAAGATCTGGGTAATTTGAATTTTGCTTCATGCACCACTGAGCAACTTTTATAGGAATATACGAGGCCCATGCTGTAGTTTACTTCCTGAATCACGCCTCTGAGCTAAGACTGCCGAGGAACACGTGGAGAGACATTTATTTGTACAAACATGGCAGGTTCGCACAGGATTAAGAATGCAGACAAATCTCCGCAATTATTACAAGTCCTAGTGGTCCCCAGGTGGTGGTCTTGTGCAAACAGTGCTTTGCAATCGACCTCTGAACTGATGTAATACTGCTTCAAAACGCTGCCAGTGTTTTCTGGTTTTTGCTATATTTTGGTGCACTGGTTACATTGGATCAGCAGGTCTGGACCTGCACTTGCCAGTCTTGCCGTGTTTCCGTTTTATGTGTCGATTTCGCAAAATACAACAGTTTAGTTAACTTGAACATATGCATGGCGATTTTATACACAGCTGTTACGCTTGCTCTCCGAGACTAGGATATGATCTGAGGTGTCATTATAATCCTCTCTATCTGTTGTGTGCTGGTAGAACTGTTTGTTCTGCAGACTTCTGCTCAACTGACCCTATCTTCAAACCGCTAGTCTGTTGGTCAAGTGTCCGGAAAGTTGTCCTCTTCCTAAATGCTTGGAATAGAAATTCAAAACATGTTTGCAAATCCTTCAGAAGCAGACGTTTGGTCATTAATTGTGGTACAAGTCTTAGAGAGGTTACTTTCTTTACCTGAAGGTGACTCTGGTTGGCAGGTGTTTTTTATTTGTGGCTTGTAGAGTCGTGACAACAAACTCTCGACGTTAGTTAAAGTTTCCTTTTATTCTAAAATGGACTGTCCTTTGGAAATGCATGGTCTGTTTGAACCTTTGTTCTTGCAATGAGGAAGAGTCTATGACCTTGTGTATGATTTGACCTTTGAACTCTGTTACCTCGATGTGACAAACAACTGACGAGAACAGCTGAGTGGATGAAAAGAGCTTGTATGTATATATGTATGCATATATGTATATATCATCCATATATATATATATATATATATACATACATATACGGACGGCACGGGACGGCAGTGCGTTTGGCAGAAAGCACCAATGCGACTCGGTTACTCGACGGCGGCGCTCACACTGGCGTCCCAGATGGCCGCGCAGAGTGGTCTGAACAGTGTCATCTAAACATTTAATGTTTGCCACACCAGCTCGCGCATGTGATCGGCGTTCCCTCGTGCATTTGTTGGATTCCAGCCGGAGCTTAGAGGTTTCAGGCAACGGGGGATGGAGGCCTGTATGGTTGCAGTTTTAGGCTTGGTTGTTCGCTGTGTGTGTGTGTGTGTCGTAGCAATTATCATACAGACAGGATTTGAGCTTTAAATTTGCTTTAAATCTCAACCCCAAGAAGTGGGGGACTTAAATACCAGAAAAAATAATCAGAACTGCATATAGCCATAATATTGTAAGATGTGTTGCGATAATTCTGCCAAAAAATAAACAAGTCATAGATGAACTGTAATCTTTGGCATCATGAATTCCATATTTCAGGCAACTACTTCAAGAGTCCTTGTAATGAGAGTTCATGCAAATTACAATCTGTTAATCAACGTCATTATTTGTTTTGGTACAGCTTCGGCGGTTGCCTGAAGACATAACGATATTCAGTTGACTTGTGTTTCAGTGTTGTCCTCTTTTATGTACTCAATATGTTCTCTTGTGTCGAGACAGAAACCATGTAAGATTGTATAGACGGCAAGAGGAGCCAGTATAAACCAAAATTAACCTCGTAATACAACTTAATGTAAGGTCTTGAAGTATTGTTTCGATTATAGATATTGGCAGTTTATCGACAGCCTTGCTTGCGTCTTCCTAAAGTCTGTTCCCAGGTTCCTATTTTTTCTTTCCTGTTTCCGACAGTAGCCCCGACTCTTTGCCCTTTTCTGTTCATTAGGTTTCTGTTCGGTTAACCATTAAACCTGGAGCCTCCCTTGCAGCGATATGGGAGAGTAATTCCCCTCTCCTGCCCTTTTTAAGCGGCTCTGCATGATCACAGTTCAGCCGAGGACCCGCCGAGCCAGAACGACCTCGGGGGACTTCTGGCTGATAGTCGTCCCAGCCAAGGGGCTGATTGATGGAGCCCAACTGGCTAATGTGTGCCATTTTAGGGTGCCTAGAAGGGCGGTAATGGGGAGGCACAGATGCAGGAGGCGGGGAATGACATTAATTATATAACCCTCATTAACTACTACATCAATGCATATAAATGGCATTTGTTACTGCGCTGCCGCTGATTGGCTAATGTCAATTTGTGTTGGGGGGGGATTGTAAAATCTGGAGCAAGTTTTAGACACGTCGTCCCCACTGTCGTCTCCTTGACAGCGGCTTTTCACACGGATCCTCAAATGAAGCTCCAGTCTGTTTAAATCCCCCCCAAAAAGACAGATTCAGAGCCACAACATCCTTAATGAAGAAAATCCATCACTCTGCCACCGCTTAGTGCTGCATTATGCCTCTCCTTTACTGCCTCCCCCCCCACCCCAGTCCCTGTATCTGATGTGGTGATTTCACACTAAGACGAATGCCACATTACTCAGCCGCTCACCGAGAGAACCTTTACTAGATGTTCTCGGTCCTCCCCCTATCTATTGTCTTTTTCTTCTTCTTCTTCTCCATCTCCTCCTGCTTCCTCTCCTCCTGCTTCCTCTCCTCTTTCACCACCTTCCTTCCTCCATCATTTCTCAGTCTACCTGGTCCATGTCACACCGAGACTCAATTCAGACCCGCGAGCGAAAGCCAAGGTCACAGTAGCAGCACAAGCCGTCAGATGAAGGTTGAGGATTCCCTCACAGAAGGATACATGATGATAGATGTACAGCCGGTCGCTGTGAACGTACGTACCGTGAGTGAGACAACATACATTTGTATTGCGGGAACTCTGTAACTCTTGTTAATGTGGTGGTTTTAACAGCTGAGATAGAGTGAGTGTGTGTTTTGAATGAGTTAAACATTAGAGACAGTCTTCTGTTTTGTTCTGTCCCCCAAGGCTTGTTTGTTAGTGATTTGAAGAAAGTCTGATTATCATCGTGCTTGTGCATATTTATTACCGTGTGTGTGGACCTCTGAGTGCACGGTCAGGGCAGATGGAGGGAAGCTGGAATGTTACAAGCAGAAACCTGCAGGGTCCCCACTCGCTGTTGCTTGAAGGAAAACAGACACTCTGAACATCACCATGGTAGTGAAACATATGGCTGCATTCAATCCTCAATTATTTTAATGATCAGATGAATTCAAGATGGCGTACATTTCTACAGCAGCTCATTCTGTCAGTGCAACAGCATTGTTATGTTGAAACAAAATGTAACGTCCTGCTGACATTTGACATTTAGAGCCTTCCACATGCTCAGAGGGTTTAATTCCTCCCTCCACTGCTTGACTTCTAATGTGAAACATGTCATTAACAGTAACTTAACAAAACAGTGCGGCGGTGCTTAATCAATGGAATTGATTCTGTGACGATGCACATTATGCTGGTTCTAGCGACAGGCCCCTGGTATTTGTTATCTGTTTAAAAGCTCCCAAGCAGCTACTAAATGGACCTTTTTAAAGTGAGATCGTTCTGTCAACTGTTGTTTCCAAGGGACACAAAGTTTGAAGCTCGGGTCTTTGAAGTTGAAAGAATAAATAAATACAAAATAGACCAGCTGATCAGACACCAAGGTCAACATCATGGGGTTGCTCGTGGTGTTGCGCCTGCAGCACAGATGGTGGATCAATCATGGTGTTCAGTAAAGCTGGGGGGAATTATAGTCTGTCAGAATATACCTATGAGGAGCTCATCAAAAGAAAAGAAACAAAAAGCCAGTCAGCCGATAAGATCAGAGCACTTGCATGCAGAGTTCTGTGGTTACAGGGCCCGACAACAATAATCGATGCACACAGGTTTAATTGATGATTTCATCCGTGGCCAAATGAGCCATTTTAGTCACGCTCAGCTTCAGCTATCTGGAGCGATCTCAAACTTTAACGGGGGAAAAAAAAGAAACAACCAGCCACCTTCACTACTTTTCTCAGTCTGTGAAATGAGGTCGACCAATCAGCAGCCGCCGTTCAAACCCGCTCAGTGTTTGGCAGGTGTTTCACTGCTTGCTTTGACTTCCCTCATCGAGAAAACGGGGCCAAGGACATGAGATCATGGTGGAGGAGGAGGAGGCATCTCCATAACTCGCAGGGAGCTCAGTGTTTACACACACAGGCTCTGTCAATACACGTGTCTGTGTGGCAGTGTGATTTACGAGCTCTAGTGTAACAAAACCGCACACGCGTGCCATGTTCTGTGGAAGTCACTGCGGCCGTCCCTCCCCGTCCTGATTGGGGGTTAATAACCTTTTGGACTCTGGCCAGTAAAGGAGCTTCTAACCAAACATCCTGCTTCCTCCAGCTCGGCAGCTAACTACAGGAGCACAAACGCAGCACTGAAACGGTCGCACAAACGCGTACGCTCACCCACCCTTTTCTGCTCAGCTATTTTTCATAGTGCCTGCTAAATGTAATTTGTCAAGTTTCAAATTCATGCTACTTCTTAAAAGTCGAAGCCCATGAGTTTTGCTTTTGTGTTGTCCTAATAAGCGCTGGACAATTGACGGTGTGTCAGTGCACTTCATTCTTAAAACCAGTAGCTGTTGCTCAGTGTGCGTCTTGATTGTGGAGGTGTCAACTCCTGAAAACTCCATATTTCTATGAATTATTCTATTAACAATCCTGTTCCTGGATTGGTACTAACCCAAAGATATCAAAAAACCATTGCCTTGGTGTATATTTAACGAAACATTTGTATGTCTCACTAGATATCTATCTTGTGTCGCATGCATACATGATCGTGACTTTCTTAGTTCTTCGGATAGTGATGAAAGGCCACGCTTGAGAACTTTGTCTTTAACTTCCACTTCCAATTTTCACACTCTCACCTCGGTGCTTTGTACATAACACCTCGTCTCCTCTGCACACATCCCCCGTGGCCCAAGCGATCAGAAACGTCTGTTTGTGCCACCACTCGCCTACATTGACACGCCCGAGAGTAAAGCGTTCAACTTAAAATATCGGTTTAATCCTCATGGAATTAAATGGGGCGAGCCGGAAATAGTCGGCCAGCGAGTCACAATACCGTGTTCAGAGAGCTTTTTATTCAGTTCAGACGTGCTGCGTGCTATGGCCTGTTACTGGCATGTGACGTGTTGCATAGATGGCAGGTGTAGCTGCAGAAATGACTAACCGATAACATACTATCAACGCTGCACGTCCCTTGTTAAATACGGAGACAAAATACATACATGGTATGATTAATTGGATTGCAGTTAGCAACAATATTACTTTTGGAATATCTCTGATTTTGTTTCTGTATTTAGTCCCAGAGTTCTTCAAATGAACGTCATTGTCAGAAAATATTTAATCTTTTTTTTTTTTTTTTTTTTTTGCAACCAAAAGGAAAGTAGATATTTCCCTCCCAATTTGATTTTTTGAATTTATCTCGAGATAACAAAGCTTGTTTTCTCGAGACGACATAATTAACTCGATGATAACAAATAAAAAACAAATAATTTCTGAATTATTTCCGTTCAGGTAATAATGCACTGCTTTACAGAGACGTCAATCAAATCACTGTTGTCCAACAGAATATACTTTATATTCATATATATATATATATATATATAAACTATAAATGATGACACCTGCGTTGTCAGCCGTATAGACACTTGGACTGAGTGAGGGAGCACAGCTGGGTCACGCCATCTGAATCCTGTTAAAGGGAACGGTGAGTAATATTTCAGCGGTGTGTTGCAGAGCGCCCTCCCTTTCCAAGTGTCATCTCGCTGTGAACAAAATAAATAGTTATTCTGAGTGAAGTTCATAGAGAATGAAGGATACAACCATCCGCCAGCGTCACTCATTCCTCCTGTTCTCTGACCTCCTGGCTGCTTTGTCTCAGCCATCAGAGAACTTTACGAGAACAAACTAATCCAAGCAGACAGCTTTTGCTTGAGCTTGTTTGTAAAAACATTTTTTTAAAGACGATGGCTGTGCTTATGTGAACATAGCCGTGGTGACTCAGAGATTGAGAACAGAACTGATTTAATTAAGGCTTCGCTCTTGTTTACATGTTCCTGCTTGTTGAACAGACACCTTGATAAAGTTCTGGCTTTATACTCGCAAATGTTTTATTGCGCTAACTCGAAGAATCATATCACCTGGTTTACTTCAGCTTTGTTTGCTGACGTGTGTGTGTGTGTGTGTGTGTGTGTGTGTGTGTGTGTGTGTGTGTGACTGACTATCAATGGAGTTTCATTTTCCAGTGATTAGACACTGATTAAAACATAGATATGAATATCATCTTCTATTTCTGCCAATTAATTTCCCTAAGGTTTCCACATTGTTACCTAAAGTGACAGCTGATGAAAACCCCATCTATCCTGAGGTGTTGCGGGCTAACCAGGCAGCAACCTCCGGTTCTGCCGAGGATAGCAGATGCGGGAAGTTTCTTAAAACTTGCAATCTCTCTGCTGACCAGCAGGGGGCGACTCCTCCGGTTGCAAAAACAAGTCGGATCGTATAGAAGTCTATGAGAAAACGACTACTTTTCACTTGATTTATTCCCTCAGTAAACATTCTAAACATGAATTTTTTGTCTCAATTGCTAGTTTCAACTCTTCTTCAATACAGCACAATGTTCATTTAGTAAATTATGGTTATAATAATATAATAAATAGTTCATAAAGCAGAGTATGCTTTATGGCAGGCTTACTGTGATTGACAGGTCGCTGCCGCTACCAGAGCCGTGAACGGTGTCTCTACGTCACTCCTCCGTATTCCAAATATGGCAATTTCTGTTCATTACTTGCAAAAAAGAACAACAACATTGCAACGGCCGTAATCCAAGATGGCAACGGCGAAATTGCCGGACTCGAGGCTTCAAAGAGTGGTCCACAAACCGATGGGGGACGTCACGATGACTACTAACATAAAAGAAATCAATAGAGGTTGTTGTTGCACTTTATACGCTGCCCTATACATCTCCTGTTTGTGCTGCAGGAAGGCGGACTGATCGTAAACATTTACGAGTGCCACGGCATAAATTTAAAAAAAAAACTGCACAGTGCATATTACTTTATTGATTTACTGCACTGGTCTCGTAAAAAAAGTGTGCTCATATCAAAGAGGCCGCTCGCTGTGAATGTACGTAGATGCAACGCTCGTATCTTCAGTTAACCGAGTCTGTTTCACAGCCAGCTGCTGTTCAGGGAGATAAGTGTGAGCTCAAAAACTGGTGCAGTGGGCTTTCTCGCCCCACACACACACACACACACACACACACACACACACACACACACACACACACACACACACACGCGTGCACATGTACACACATGTACACACATGTACATTAGTCTCACAAACACAAAAGAGCAGCACACAGTCTTGCAATCCGTCCCTCAGGTGCAGGTTTTGGCAGTGCTGTTGCTGCTTGTGTATGTGTATGTGTGTGAGAACATGATCAGCACGTCCTGTTTTGGAGGAAACATCGTGCCGCACGATGTTCATTGGGAGCTTTCATCATAATCGGAGGCAATGTTCAAAGCCAGGGAAGGAAGAAGCAGGTCAGCCAATGCACATTGACACCAGTGGACATGAGTGGGCATCCGGTCTCCAGAGCCTAGCAGGTGTTGGGGTTATTCTTTTTCTTCAGCTCGTGGACGATTAGTTTTTGTTCTCGAAACAGATTAACATAACTGTCACAACAGAAACTCAAGTTGGCCAAACAAATTGACTGTCGGCAGCAGCTGTGCAGATTACAGTGCCAGTGAGTGCTGAATTCACTTTCTCGTGTTAATACAATTAGGTTTTGCATTCGCTCTGTTAAGCACTTGTGACTCGACATCGGACGTTATTTCAGCGGCCTCGTCAGTTATGGGTACATGTATAGAACTGTGCAAAAGGCTGTCGGAACATTGATTAGAAATACATTTTTGTAGAGGCAATCACTTCTCTAAAATAAAACATCAACCTTTAGGGTAAAAGAGCAAAGGAATGCCTTTTTTATATTGAATGAGTGTGGCTGTTGTTCAGACTAAATGGATCATGAGACTGGATCCCTCCGGATGTGGGCGGCTTACCGCCTCGGCAAAACAATTTCCAGGGTGAAACCATGGAATATGTTTTTTCCCCCCCGCTGACCGGGTCTGTGTGTCTCATACCCTTTGATAGAGCCTACATAGTAATTGACCACAACCGCAGCGTCTTCTCAGTCCATTGTCACGTGTGAGTGAACATCCGGTTAAAACGCATCATATGTCGTCCCAAACATAATTACTGACACAGAAATAGTTTCACGATGAAAGTCCCCTCCGTGATCATCACAGCTTTTTAAATTGTTTTATTATATCTTGATCTTGATTACAGCCCAAGATGTGTTTGTGTGCGCGGGTGTTGGTGTGTGTTTATGTTTTCATTGCTGACACTGTTGCAGTTTATGCTAATAACCTCCATGTTTGTGTTCTGGCTTAGCGTTCCATCATCTCGTTGGCTCGCCTCTCACCAGCCTCGCCCTCTTCCTCAATATCCCTCATTCTCTCACTCTCTCTCTCTCTCTTTTCCCATCTGTTCATCCTGAGTGATAGCAGAGCTGTTTGGGCTGGCTGATCACCTGCAGCCAAACGGTGTCTGTTTGTTGTAATAGAGCTTTTATTTCACTGCAGGCTGCGATTGAATTTAAATGGTAAACCACTTCATCATTTTAAAAAGGATATTGATTTAGGGGTTACCAGGGTGGTTTAAACAAAACCTCTGTTCCCAATAGTTATTAACTATAATGTGACATTAAAGTGATGGACTTGGTTCACACAGACAATGAGATGTATTGTGGTTTGCGGTGTCCTTGGGCGATTGAGAGTGCCAGACCATTGAAACACTCCCTGCTACTGTTGCGTAATGAATGGAAAGTATGTGGTAAAGGTGAAGGTTTTTTATTAAAATTTGTATCGGCAGTTCCTCTTGAACGACATCACCACATCCTCCCTAAAGGACACAGCTTGCATTTTTCTCTGCGCATGAAGACCAAAACAATGTGTTAGTTTCGTCTCTCGGTACATCCGGAACAAGACGTATCAGGCTGATCAATACAGGATCAATACAGGATCCATTCATTGTTTGGTTTCTATTTGTCACAGTTTCATCACTCGGTTCACAAGTTTGCAAATTGAGCCTCATTACGGGTATTGGCTTGCTAAAATACTAATGAACTACTACTACTAATGAACTACACATGGCAATATAACAAAGAACCTCATAGAGCTTATTAAAAGATTATAAGGAGCCCTTACACGTGGCATTAAACTGGAAAAAAACAATGGAAATCCTGCTTGGCCCGGACTTATCAAGGGAAACTGATCTCCAGTAACATAACATGATAAACTGACATCATGATATTATGATAACGCTGTAGCTCATTACTGCAAGGCTTGTTTGACATAACTTAAAATACCACTGCTGACCCTCCTTGACCTCTAGGACCCAGGAGGTGGGGAGGGCTAATGGGGTGTGGGGGGTCAAGTCGCTTCAGGATCAATATGGAGCCCTTCGGAAACACCCCATTACTCTCCGTGTTCACTGATACGCAGCCCGGGCCGAGACGGAAAAAAAGGGACAGTGCTTGGTTAACCGCTGCTCACCCAGCAGTCAAACCATACATATACACTGGCATAATAAAACGTATTAGAACAATAGGTTATCGAACACATTTCGAGTGCAATCACTGTGCAGTTGAATACATATAAACTGGTGTGTATTCATTTTCAAAAGGGTCATATGTTGCATACTAAACGTTCCCATTAGGAAATATAGCAAAAACAAATGGCAATAAACCAAGACATCCCCAGGGCTGTCATTTCAGGTTGCACGGCCATTAGGAGGAACGTCACGATGGGACGATCGAGCTCTGCCTTTTGAATGTACAGTATGAATTAAACCACGGGCGTGCATGCCTGCATTCTTGTGTGCCGGGGGTGTGTGTGCTGAGGCTTTTGTGATGGCGGGGCTACTGTTCAGAGGCCCAGCTGTCTTTTGTTTGTTTACTCCCCTGATAGATGCCAACACAGCCCACCGCTGTGAGAGCAGGAGAGGCCACATATGAAACCTAAATCTGAAGTACTTCCCTCCAGGAAAACAAAACAAGGATGTATGCTAGTACACTCTCTGTACATGCGAGTGTCTTCGAGGAGAGATTATTGTTATCGTGTCTCACCCGTCCCTCTGACAGTCCTCACTCCGTGTGGACGTTAAGAAGTCGTCTGTGTTTTTAAGCAACCCGGTTTAAAGAAGCTTTTTTTCTTTCTTTAGTTATACACCATATTTACAATAGATTTCTAAATGACTACTTTTTAATTAATTTCAGAGTTACATTACATTATTACATTACATGTCATTTAGCGGATGCTTTTATCCAAAGCGACTTACAATAAGTGCATTAAAACCATGAGTCCAAACTCAGAACAACAAGAATCAAGCAAGTACAATTTCTTCAATAACCTTAAACTACAAAGTGCTATCAGTAAGAGACATTTAAGTGCTACTACGGCTCTACCTTCCCTATTCAAGGTATAGTCGAAAAAGATGTGTTTTTAGTTTGCGACGGAAGATGAGCTGTAGAGGCCGAATGACATTAGCAGGTAGACCTGCCAGGAGGGAGTTACAGTAGTCTAGCCGTGAGATGACCAGAGCCTGGACCAGGACCTGTGCCGCCTTCTGAGTGAGAAGAGGTCGTATTCTCCTGATGTTGTACAGCATGTACCTAAAGGAGCGTGTTATTGCGGTAATGTTGGCAGTCAGGGAGAGTTGACTGTCGAGTGTCACACCGAGGTTCCTGGCAGTCTGAGTCGGAGCCAACACTGAGTTGTTGAAGTTAATAGTCAGGTTGTGGGTGGGAGAGCCTTTTCCTGGAAGGAGGAGAAGTTCAGTCTTGTCCGGGTTAATTTTCAGGTGGTGTGCGGACATCCACTGAGAGATGTCAGTCAGACAGGCAGAGATTCGTGCTGCTACCTGTGTTTCAGATTGGGGAAACGAGAGGATCAGTTGGGTGTCATCAGCGTAGCTGTGGTAGGTGAAGCCATGCGAGCGAATGACAGAGCCGAGAGAGTTGGTGTACCGAGAGAAGAGAAGAGGACCAAGGACTGAGCCCTGAGGGACCCCAGTAGTCAGAGGACAAGGCTCAGACACAGATCCTCTCCAGGTTACCCGGTAAGTGCGGTCGGTGAGGTAGGATGAGAAGAGTGAGAGTGCGGTGCCTGAGATACCCAGGTCCTGGAGGGAGGAAATAAGGATCTGGTGGTTCACTGTGTCAAAGGCAGCGGAAAGGTCTAGAAGGATAAGGACAGAGGAGAGAGAGGCTGCTCTAGCAGTGTGAAGCTGCTCAGAGACAGCAAGGAGGGCAGTCTCTGTTGAGTGGCCTGCCTTGAATCCAGACTGGTGGGGGTCTAGAAGGTTGTTGCTGTGGAGATGGGAGGAGACTTGATTAGAGATAGCTTGCTCTAGAGTTTTGGAAAGGAAGGGGAGGAGAGAGACAGGTCTGTAGTTATTGACTTCAGATGGGTCGAGAGTGGGTTTCTTCAGGAGAGGGTTGACTCTTGCCGGCCTCAGGGAGTTAGGGAAACAGCCGGTTGAGAGGGATGTGTTAATAAGATGGGTGAGAAAGGGATGAAGGTCAGGAGCAATAGACTGGAGAATGTGAGACGGGATGGGGTCAAGGGGGCAGGTGGTTGGGCGGGCAGAGGTTACCAAGGTAAGAACTTGATTGGGAGACAGGGGGATAAAAGAGGAAAACGAGAGGGAAGAAGATGAAGTTACTCGAGGTGTAGTTATAGAAGATGGATTATTAAATGAGGAGCGTATGTCGTCTATCTTTTTTGTAAAGTAGTCAACAAAGTGGCTTGGTAGAAGGGTGGAGGGAGGGGGGGGACCAGGGGGGTCAAGGAGGTTGGAAAAAATAGAGAAGAGCTTTTGGGGGTTAGACAAAGAGGATTCGATTCTGGATTGGTAGAACAGACTTTTGGCTGCAGAGAAGGAGGAGAGAAGAGATTGATAGGGGAGCAGGTCGCTCCCCTATCATAGTGGCTCTCTTGGCTCTCTTGGCGCGCACTGGTTTCGGACAGCCACGGAGCCGGAGAGGACTTGCGGACCTTTCGAGTCATAAGAGGACCGAGAGAATCAAGAGAGGAAGACAGCGTAGAGAGGAGAGTGTCAGGAGTCAGTTGAAGGGAGGGCTGACAGAACAGACGAGGCCAGAGAGGAGGGTGAGAGGGTGCGGATGTTGCGACGGACAGGTGCAGAGTCCGTTGTGGGAGGGTTGTCAGTTCCAAAGAGTGGGAGAGAGTAAGAGATGAAGAAGTGGTCAGAGACATGAAGTGGAGTTACAGTGAGGTTAGATGTAGAGCAGTTTCTTGTGAAAATATAGTCAAGGTGGTTGCCAGCTTTGTGAGCAGGAGGGGAAGGACTGAGCGAGAGAGCAAAGGAAGACAGTAAGAGTAGCAGGTCCGATGACTTCTTTGTCTGGATGTTGAAGTCACCCAGAAGGATGAGCGGGGGGGCGTTTTCTGGGAAGTTTGATAGGAGGATGTCTAGTTCTTCCAAGAAGTCTCCCAAGGAGCCAGGTGGACGGTAGAGAACAACAATGGTTAGTTGAACCGGATGAGTAACCGTCACTGCATGAAATTCAAAAGAGTTGCACCATTAGACCTCTTTAGTAATGATACTGAATCGTTTAAAGGTCTTTTTTGCACGAGTCGTCTTTGTCAACAATCGTATTATACAGAGGCCCGATTTTATGATTGAGACATTTTTTTAAAATGGTTTCCAGAGAAAAATATCTTAAAATGAAATGCTGAGAAAAGTACTGATTGGGTTGTTAGCTGCAGCTTTTAAAATAGTACAGTATTTTAAAGCTTTTAGCAGCTGCGACAGCCACGCTGGCGTGTTTCTTAAGGCCAAACGTGGTCCCGGAGACACTTACTGTAGCGTGAATGTTCATCTGTCTGCGGGACAGATTTTGTATCTGTAATAGTGTCTCAACCGCAATGCAGTCACCGAACCTCACAGGTGTGTTGTTGAGATCTACCTGTGGCCCGACTTGGTTGTTGATCCTGGTTTTATTCCATCCTAAGATATTTTTTTGGGGGGCATTTTATGCCTTCATTTGATAGAGATAGTGGAGAGGGACCAGAAATGTCAGGAAAGTGAGTACAGGAACGATGTGCAGCAGTCAAACCCGTCAAACCTCGCATTTGGGCAGCACGCAGTTACACGCCTAAAAGCACTCGGCCCTGCATCGGGTCGCCCGTAGCTTACAGACATAATGTCCTCTGCCGGCGAGTCTCTGAAAGGTTGACCCTCTGATCAGGTTTAGGACCGTCTCTCTCTGTCTGCTGAGTCACCCCAGGGAAAGAACTGCTGCGGAAAAACAGATATATTTACACACTCATTTCCTCGTCTTTGTGCAGTCGGGTCAAAACCAGACATTTTAATGAGCTTCATTACCGTGGCTATATGAAAAGCTATTTAACTCCTCAACCCTCTTTATTATTCTCATTGCCTTGCAACGGTGTGTGTGTGTGTGTGTGTGTGTGTGTGTGTGTGGTTGTGAGTGCCTTGTGTTTGGCTGTTTTAAGTGTTCCAGACATCATTTATTCATGAGTAACTGGAGGGTTTGTGAGCCTACTGTGTAACTAAAACTCCAAAAAGCAACGTATAATAGATTTATTTTCTGCGTTACGCCTGGTGTTTGCAAATTTTACTCATTTAAAATGTCGTAAAAATGCAAATGAAGGACAACTCAGGCTGCATAGCTAAAATGACATAATGAAATGTCATACATAATGTATGTATGACATTTATATATTTATTATTAATGTCATGAAATGACATACTTTAAAAGCTGTCGATTTAACTGTCCTTTATCAAGCAAAACAAAATGATTGGTTAATGTCGTTTTGTATCATCACAGTTCCAATGGCTATAGTCGTACATTAGCATCAATCTCTCTATTTAATTCTATTTTACAATTTTAATTTCTATTTGGTTTCTTTGAAATGGACTCCCAAAGATTCAATCACGCCCCCTCGCCTGATAACATCAGCCGAATAACCAGCGTTGCGTAATTACGTCAATGCGTCTGAGAATTTATCCTCGGAAATGGCATTTCTTTTTACTCTTTGAACATAAAATGTGCAAATTAGAAGAAAAATTTAACAAACATTTCCTGTTATCAGATTGTGCATGAGGGCCGTCGCTGACCGTAGAACTTCTTAGTTAACTTACACGATTTTGTCTATTAATACATGAGTGGATTTAATAGACAGATCGGTACAAATGAGCTTCACACGAAAAAGAAAAAATCAATTCTTGATTTTTAAGAGAAAAAGTAGAACAAAATCACGTCTTTACCCAGTTAGTCTCAAGTCTATATTCTGTAAATTA
The DNA here is from genome assembly GCF_009769545.1 of Cyclopterus lumpus. NCBI lineage: Eukaryota > Metazoa > Chordata > Actinopteri > Perciformes > Cyclopteridae > Cyclopterus > Cyclopterus lumpus. Next base: position 8,436,654 of record NC_046969.1, on the reverse strand, counting down.
TTTCTGAATTAGTACTGGCTTTTTGAGAGACTGAGCCCCAGTCTGTCTGTTAGTCTGCTACCCATGACAACGTGGTCGTCTCACGCTTGTCATGACGTCCACCTAATCCCTCTTCAGCTGATTCATCACCGGATCTCTGATCCTCGGCCAAACGGGACGCGTGAAGGCCGACATGACGCACTGCCTTTTTATTCCGGCTCCAGTACCCGTATTCACCTCAACCGGCTCCGGCCCGCGTTGTTACGTCCCTCCTCTCTCAAAACAAACTACGGCGGCGGGCTAGGGAGGCGTGACATTTTACAGCGTGACATTTCCTGAATGCAACCCACTGTTCACAAAGAACAGTCCCCCGGTGGGACTGTGCCGCCCAGTGAAGGTCAACTCCCACTGGGAGAAGGAGGGGAGGGCGTGAAAGGAGACATGCTGGAGGTCACCTGCTGGTTGTGACCTCACAGGAACACACACACACACCTCGTATTTCATTTATTCTGTTGTTTTGTCTTTATTTGTGTCTCTCCTGATCTGGTCTTACCGTCATCCACCAGATAGTGACTGCCCTGACTGATAATGACTAAATGACTGCTAATGTCAGTCAAATATAGCATTACACATTATGTGCAGTAACAATGTTCATACCTCCATATCAAACTGAAAATAAGTGGTTCTTTTATCCGCGGAACACTGACACTCTCTTCTATTTATTTGCATACAGATGTGTTGAAAGCCTGCAGGCACACAGGCAAGAAATGCAAACTATTTTCAAATTGTGTAAAACCTGTAGAACTCCAGAACTTGTATAGTACTGCTGATGTGCCAGTTGAAGGAGTAACCCAACTTATGTTAACAATACCAATACAATATATGCGTGAAGATTAATGTTTTCAATGTGTCCAAGTATATGATTTACGTGGTGGCAAATGATGGGGTACAAAAATCTGTTAGCTTTTTTTTTTTGCGACATGGAATAAAAAGTGACTATAGCGCTCTTCACGTGAGCCCATGCAGTATGGAAACTGTCGTGTAGATATGCCACTAAACATTTGTTTTTGTCCCATACTGTGGGATTAGCCTTAATGAGCTGCAGCCGATAAAAATATGCCATGAAAGTAAAAATGAAAAACAGATTTAGAGCCACAAAAGCTGCAGTGGCAGCAGCAGAATATCCATAAAAGCCGACGTGGTGGACACCATTCTTTGGGCCGAGACCAGCACGCGTTGACCTTTGCTGGACTTCCGTTTTGCCACAGCATTATTGGAAGCAGTGAGGGTTGGGCAGCTCCTCGTTATGGGTTTCTTTAACACAACGCTGTCCGATCACCAACTCCACGTGGTTTTGAGAGGCTGTGGACGTGGAGAGTGGTGAGACTGACCGTCCGACAACACAAGTACACTCCGCCTCTGGCCGAGTGGCCTCCCTTTCTCCCTCTTTTGGACCTCACCCTCCCGCACCCCCGATCACGCCGTGCGTTTGCGAGGGCAGACGTGACCTCATGCTGACCCAGCGGCGGAGTCTCCTCAGATGGTCTCTTATCTCTGCCAGCCTTGTGGGCTCGCCGTGGGCGGATCTGCACCAGTAGTTGTGACTGAAGCTGTCGGACTCGCAGAACAGAAAGGCCACAGATCATTTTGTAGATATTGAGCAGACCTTTGGAGGTGATTGAGAACTCCTCAGCAGCCTGCTGACCGGGCTTAGACCTCACTGCCTGCTAGGACTGCACAGATAGAGAAAGAATATTAAAACTGAAAAGAGATTTGAGGAGGCAGCAGTTAATGTCAACAGCTAACCACTTACCGTGGTTTGAAAATGGGTCAGGATTCATTGGTTTGGTGTATTTTGACCTGAGTTCCAGACATGTGTGATCAAAATCCCAAGACATAACAAAATAAAAGGAAAAACAAAATCCAATGGATTCCTCTCAAAGCTTTAGTAAGCCCCAAAGAATCAACTCAGACACTCCAGGGATATGTTCAAGGCCACAATTTAGATGTTTCTCTTTGTTTTTACAAAATGCACACGAACATAGAAACCCACCAACCTCATTAGAGTACTTAAGTTAGGACCCTAATTAAACAGTGCTAAAACCCAACCTTGATTTTAATTGGGCCCATAGTTGACCCCCATCTCCTGCTTAGCTAATGAGGTAGTTTCTCATCACATGAGGCTATACTTTTAATAGAAACTTGTGTTTTTAACCTGAATTTAGCTTCTGGCAAAAATATATGCAACAAACACCAAGAGCCTTAGGTTTCACCAACATCATTAAATTGAATATGAATTTCCGACAGCTTCAATCTGTTGAACCCAAAACCGAGCTGACGTTTCCCCGAATGCTTCAGCATACATGGGCACTATGTTTCACTCACCTGTTTGCATGAGGTGAGCAGGACCTGGGTCCCTTAAATATTTAGCTGGGAATTTAAAATAAAAAAAGCTAGAATATTATTGACATTGTCTCTGGAGGGAAGCTAGGTACGTTATAATTTAATTGTTTGCGAAGTTCAAGTCAGATCAGACAAGTTGTGTTTCCATCAACTTTTGACTAACGGAAGCTCGAACGCGTCACAATGTAACGTAAACGACCTCCGATCGCACCAGCCGTCATTGAACCAAGCAGCACGGCTGCTAACAGCTACGGTCAACTAAAGCTGTCCTCGTGCCGATTTCAGCACGTCAGAGAGCGTGTGCAGTACATTACATTACATGTCATTTAGCTGATGCTTTTATCCAAAGCGACTTACAATCATGTTGCATTCATACACAGCTACAGGGAGCATATCAGGGTTAAGTGTCTTTGTCTTGCTCAATGACACCATCGACTAGGGCGGGGATTGAACCACCAACCCCCTGATTGAAAGACGGACCTGATAACCACTGACCCACAGTCGCAGTACGTATCGAGCAAGACATGTACGGATCGAGAAGCTGAATGAAGTGACAAATAATACGATAACAGGATATCGGAACGTTGCATCGACACGCCAATACCCGATCCACCACTTCACTACTTCTTTTTTTTTAATAGGACTCGTCTACATTGGCCATGTGTACAATGCGGTTGTGATATGTTCTGCTTTAAAATGCTTGATCCTCCTTCGACCGGCACGTTTTGTTCAGCGTTCCTGACAATGAATGACAACACTCACTTCATCGCTCTCGCGCTCTCTCTCACACACTCACAAGGCGAGTTCACCGCTTTCGGGCAGGTTGTTGGCTTTGCTTTAAGGTCTGTTGTGGAACAAGGCAGGGGGATGCCATTACTGGTCAACCATAACACGCTGTTCCTCTGCACAGACTCAGATCTCACCGGGGGGCGGGGGGGAACGCAAAAAATGTAAATTTGTCTCGAGTCCTGGTTCCAGATGTAAACACACCATAATCTGTAATCTATCTGAAATGTGCAACAGTGTTCATTGTAGAACCGGGAGCTGCGGGAGGAACTTCTCTAACCCCTCCCCCCGGTGCTAGGATCATTATTATGTACTTGAAGGAACATTTGGTCCACTTAAAAAGTCGTTAAAGAAGAACCGGGTGCTTGTATTTGAGCATTTCGGAGCTTTCTTTAGCTTAACTCAATTTAGGTTGTTTTTATGAAAACACAAATATCACAACAACATTCCTCGCAGTTGTCTTTCATGTCGGGTCCTGAATGAGTTTGTTTTACTGCGCTGAGCCTTTTGATTAGGGGGTTTAAGATCATTAAATCATCTTATTCTCCCTGGTGGAATTTCTTATATTTTTGTTTTAGCTCTTTTAAGTTCTTTCTCTTTGTGTTTTCTACGAACCAACAGAAGACAGGCAGCATTTGTCCTGTCTCCTTTCACACTCCCTACATTCCCTCCATCATTCACATTCACATCTGTCAGACTACTTTTGTTTCTTTTCCCTTACATTTTTTTCATATTTCTCCCACCCTCTTCCCCCCCACAGCTGGAACATATCAGAACGTCAGCTCTGATTACCAGCTCCACACACACACACACACACACACACACACACAAGCTCTGACACAGCAGTCCAGCCCGTATCCCCACTGAACAGACAGGAAGCAGAGATGATGCAATGTAGTGCCGCTCAGACGCACATGTGATTAATCCCATGATGTAACGGATTGAGTTCTCTCTCAGTTTGCCCGACAACACGAGGCAGACTGTTAACCTCTTCACCTCCAACAGAGACGACACTGACTCAACTCAGAATCAGCTTTATTGGCCACGTAAGTGTGCACATACACGTATAATATACAAATAACAAGATACATATAAAAATACATTAAAGACAACAGAGTAGCAACAGGTATGTACAATATAAAAAACAATGACAATAAATTGGTAGTAATGGAGGTGATTAATTGTTCATCAGAGTGACGGCCAGTGGGAAGAAGCTGTTCCTGTGTCCAGCCCGCTTCCTGACTCTGGAGGTGTACAAGTCCAGGATGGAGGGCAGGCTGGAACCAATAGTTCTCTCTGCAGACCTGACCTTGAACTTGGGTCCAGACTTGCGTATGTCTCCATTTATTTAAATTTTTTTATTTGCAAGACCTAAAAAAGCAAATGTGTCACATTTGTGCTCCTTCAGATTCGCTTATGCTAGGCTTTTCCATCCAACCAGATGGTGACCGAGAGAGCCTGGAATCACTGAACGTTGAGCACTTCTTGCTTCACGAATGACTTGGATGATCAGTCAATCTTATCGCATGTTAAACTTATGTTGGTTATCCAATACGTTCCTTGTACTGACTGAAATGTGTTGGTACTAAATGTTAAGTGTTTATGCAACGTGGAATTTGTAGCACCAACGATCAAAAGCTTTGAAGAAGTTTCTGCCTTAATCTAATAATTAATCTAATACCGATGCCTCTGTACGACCTACACAAGTAAACCAGACCATCAGCGAGAAGATTGGCCTCTTCTATCCAATTATTATCAAGCTGCTGCTGTAAAACAAGTTCAAATGGGTGCTCGGAAACACTACCACCATTTGTCCACAGGGACCGCCAAAATCAACCCAAAGTGATTGGTACCCCGACCCAAATGTTTCCCTTTTTCAGGCTAGATTTTTAGCAAAGCGAAGCTGTTGGACTCGCTTCGAATCGATTAACGCTCTTATTGAATAATCAGGCCAGCTTTTGGCCCTTTTGAAGGCGGGCGCCGTGCTGTCACTTAACAGTCGGTGTGTTGACGGCAAACGGCCTCCTGCTCAGGACCTGGAGACCAAACGGCAGCAGAACCAGGCCTGCAGCACAACATGGAGCAGGCGCAGGGATCGTTTGTATGGATTGATCTTTGGGACATCACGCGCAGCTATATGGGCCCGAAGGAACAAACGAAAGGATTACATTTGACACACATATATGCCGTATACTGTCGCCGCATGGAGCCACCGGGGCAACTGTGCGCTCGCAAGCTTGACCTGATTCTTCACCTTTCTTCACGCATCGATGTTTTGCAACATGTTTTTCAGGAAGCAGGGGCCTTTTGCTCACAGTATTCTTCCACCAAGCCAAACTGAAGAGAAAAATGCATTTGAAAAAAAGTGCTGAATATTGAAATGTGCCTTCCACTGTGGTCTGCACTGCTGCTGAGGGAACGCTCCAGTACTTCGCTGGTGGTCAGCCTACACACACACACACACACACATGCACCCACACCCACCCACTGAGGGTTTGTGAGAAACAAAGACCATTGTGGCCGTTTCCTCCCTAAAAAACAGTGAAGAAAAACAACAAGCCGACTCTTTGATCCTTCATTCCGCACTCTGCACTTTGCTGTGTGTTGCCTGCCCATCCATCTCCCTGTGCTGCACCCAAATTCACTTGTGAGCCGTTGGTGGTGGTGGGGGGTGTGGGGATGATCTCACAGCACTTCTCACGCCGTCGGCTCAATTGAATCAGCCAAGACGTCTTCGCACCGTCCGGCCCTCTTTCACTGAAGGAAAACAATGCACAAGATTGAGCTTGCATCTTTTTTTAATTAATACATTTGAGGACCGGCCCCAGGGTGGTGATGCAGCGGGAGCTGGGGGTTATCGAGGGGGGGGGGGTTGGAGAGAACGGAGCAAAAGGAGAAGATGATTATGAAATTGTGGTTTTACTTCCCTCCCAACATTTGCATGTTTACACAACTCTGTGTGCACGTCTGTGCACGTTTTCAGCAGTTTTTTGATGGTGAATTGATGGTTGCCTTTGTTTCTCACTTTCAAACCGCTTCGTAAACAACGTCCCCTTTTTTTGCAAGAGGATGATCCAATTTTGCACCAAAGTGAAGTTGGATCCCAAACTGATTTTCTGTTATTCCCTGTTGAGCAACAAAACAAAAGTGCCTCAGATGTCTTTTCCAAATGAAGTGAAGCCTGTTAATAAGAATCGCATTGTCTGGTCGTCTCTTGAGACACTGAAACCCAAATTGGATCCAGATGTGTGGGTGTTTCAGGGTCTTTGGACATTGTAAACTGAGGTATCTACACTTTTTTAAATACCCCTGTTGCACAACAACCAGCAGGATTCAAGGGCTTCTGGCAAAAATGAGATTTGTACATGATTTCTGTGTCATTGCATTGATTACCAGATGTTTAATTTGCTGCATTAAGCAAAACAGACGTTGTCTGTCTTTTGCGAGCGACTTGTACACATCGGCTTGTTGGACCGAACAGCAGCACCTGTTGAGGGATAAAAGTTTTCGCGCGATGCCTGGCGCTCGTGATCTTTGGTTCCGGCGTTACGTCTCAAAACGATGTATTTTGTCTTCTGACTCACAGATGAGGAGCTGCTCGGACACAACGTCAAGCGACACGTGTCCATTAGCTTCATATTCTTATGTGATGCCAAAGTATGGTCACGTTCACTGTTGGCCTGTTGCAGATCACTCCAGTCCGAGTTAATGGATACAGGTTGCACACAATTACACTGTCTGTGCACGTGCGGGGAGCGCTTGGTTCAGGTTTTGTTGGCGAAGGGGAACGGAAGCTTTCACTAAAGCTCTTTCATATGTGCAGCTATCTGGGAGCTGAGTGTTTGTGCTGGTGTTGGCCGTCCAGATGTTTCTGGAAAAGGCTCGTCAAGGGCTTGTCCGCCGGCAAGAGAGAGGAGGCTATGAGCCCCGGCAGGCCTTGTTTCCATGGCAACAGCAGATGTTTCCAAACTCGTTTTCACCGGAATCCTGAATTAGTCAGACTCTCTGCTCGCTCTGCAGCAGGTTCCAAGGCTGCAAAGTGTCGCCGGGGGCAACTTGAAACCACATTTAGGATGTGTATAAAGTAAAACACAACAGAGTAGCAACAGGTATGTATAATATAAAAACAATGACAATAAATTGGTAGTAGTGCAAATGGAGATGTCTGATTAATTGTTCATCAGAGTGACGGCCAGTGTCTGGTGGTTTTGGCGTACAGTAACATTTATTTATCACACATACTCGTATATCAAATGTCTTCTTGAATATGTGACATCATCAAATATAAACATTTCCGTAGTACAATGTTTTTTTCTAATGAAAATGTTACCATGATGTACTTTAGTGTATTTGATTTCCTTCAGGGCTTCGCTGACATTTCCAATGGCTCACTGTTCAGGGTCACGATGACGATATAAAATATGAAGTTATTATATTATTAAAGGGAAGTCAGCACAAATTACATTACAACACAATGCCATTTCCTCATATTTGAACTCATAAAATAAAACAATTACACCAAATATTCTGAGCCCGGCTACAATTTATAAATTTGGAAAATTGGCCCAGAACATTGAGGTGTGTGTGTGTGTGTGTGTGTGTGTGTCAATATATTTATTTAATTTGGTAATGTTAGACTGTGCCATGGTTGCTCCATATTCAGATTATATTTTTAATGGACAGAATTTCTGTGTGTAGCCGATTGATAGAAAATTATCAGTTTGGTGACCTCTGCAAAGAAGAAAAGTTTAGAAACAACCGACCTTTCAACCTTTGGAGGGGTACGGGATGAAAAATGAAAAAGTCCAAAATAAAAACGTATTGGTTCACCGGCATGACATCCCTGACCTCCTGCAGCCTATTGGACAGCTGTTGTGCAGTACGGGCACCGAATACCAACCTCTAATAAATCTTTTTGTCCTTTTTTTTCTCCTCCATTCTTTCCAGAAGGAGTTTGTGATTCCACCTCCTCTCCTCTTCAGGAAGCTGAGTAACCCCGACCTGTCGCCCGCAGCCACCGCTGCTACGAAATCCAAACTTCACCGACAGCTGAGCCAGGATGAAAGCTGGGCCCGACGGAGCAGCATGGCCATGACCGGTAAAACACATACACACACACACACACACACACACACACACACACACACACACACACAGTGCAGGGCATGAGTCGGATCTGTGAATCAGCAGCTCCGTGATTTCTGGCTGGTCACGTTTTAGTTTTTCCACAAAGGTTTGCTTCTTGTGTTTTTGTTTTGGGATTTAGGAAATTTACAGCTGCATTGGGAATGATTAATGAGAAATATGAATGGACAGTTTGAATTTCCGCCAGTCATTCAGGATGGAGACCAATAACATGACATTGACTCACTAAACCGTAGTCAGAAGCCGACAGCCTGCTATGCCCACAGGGCATTCTGGTCCAGTGTGAAAGAAGCAGAGTCATTCCTTTTCGCCCTCCCCACTTTGCAGGTAAGCAGTTGCTGCCTCTGTCCAGCAGTCTGCACACCGGGGTGAGCCAGCTGGCCTGGCAGGGGCCGCCTGGAGGGCCCGGGGCCACAGGGGGAATGTCTGCTGGAGGAGGAGAGACCAACAACCTGGTCCGCATGAGGAGCCAATCCTTAGGGCAGTCTGCTCCGTCTCTCACCGGACTGGTCAGTACACACACACACACACACACGCACACACACAGACACACACAGGCCACATCACCATAACAAGCTATTTAATGTTTTCCATGATGTCATCAGTGTACAAGTACATTTTAGCCTCCACAACTTTACCGGATGCAACAGGCCTAGTCCCGACTCGACTGGGTCATCCACCAGGCACCAATGGCTGACATGGCACAGGATGCTAAATCGATTGCATCACGGGTGCCACCTTACCACTTCTTTGCGCAATTGATTTGACAGAAATCTGTCTTGAATTTTTTCTTAGTCCTGTAAAAAAAATATATGAAATGCAGTCTGCGATCTGCAGAGAGAGTCAGTCTGGCTCCATATGGATCCTGTCTGTTGGTCTTGAACTCTGCCAGCTCAATGCAGGGAGGTAGACACAGGATGACTCAGTCTTTTACACACAAGCACACACACGCACATTCACACGCTGAGGCACTTAACATCCACAGACTTGTTTGCTCAGTGCTGAGAGGAAGTAATGGAGCAGAGATGCGTGCATGCTTAAACTTCTCTATTTGTATGTGTGTATTCGCACTGACCTCACCTGTGAACGTGTGTGTGCAAGCTCTTCTCTGACCCCTGCTGGTTGCAGAGAGGATTACTGCTGCGACTTGTACCTTTCCATGTCCAGTTATCACAGCTCCACATGCATTTCTTACAGTTGTGAGGGTCTTCCCTTCTTTCTTTGAAGAGGTGCTTACATAGTTGATTCAAGCTGTGTTTGTATTTAAATATGCAGTTGCAGCGTATAAATATATAATGTATATAAAAAAAATTAAAAGAATCATGTCAGATCTTTGTTGCAGTGGGAACTCTCAGCAAAATAAAAACACTGTGGCCCGATGGTGATTATTAAACATATACATATCGTGTAAAAAGCTGTTTACACAGAAAAAATACATGTGTAACACAGTATACACAGTATATCCAGTTATTGTTAGTTATGGTTAAGGTGCAATAGAATCTAGTGCAATCGCGGTCAGTAATATGCCTCTGCATCATCTTACATAATACATAAACATGTAGTACAAAAATACTAATACTACAAATGGCTAACAATCAACTTGAAATGGCCACATTAATGATCTTTAGAGCATCAGGTGAACTGATGCCACACGATGAACCCAGTTTAAACACAAACTGCAGTGAAATAAACCACCAGCAGATGGCAGCAGTGTCTAATGAGAAGAAACGTGTGTGTATGTGAGGGTGTGAGGGACCACCGTCTCTGGTGAGCGTTAAGGTGGACAAAAATAAAACAACCCACCCATCTAAAATTAAAATGTATCCGTCGCTTACTTGCGCTTGTTCCAACGCTTTTGTGTTCAGCTTTTCTTCTTTCTCGCCGTCGGCAGGAAACTGTCGAGTTGAGCAAATAATCACTTGCTGTTATATTTGTCAAGGGCAAGTTCATGAAGTCCCCCCCCCTCCGCACCCCATTTCCCCTTTTCAGCCAGCCGCTCCTCAGTCCCCGTTTCACTCGGCCTGTCGGCAAACAGCAGTTCATGCACATCGTATTTCAGCCCCGTGTTGTTTCTCAGGGTCACGGCTGTCCGAGTTTTCATATTACCGGGCTTAAGGCTTCGTCTCACGCTTTGAATTGACTTACATTAGGATTTAGGAAGAACACCTGAGCCCCTCTGGCTCATCTGTTTTTCTTCTCTGCTGCTTCTCCTCTTACCGTCTGTCATATCTGATGAAATATATTTAAAAATATTTCATATTTCGGAGAGGGGGATTTGTATTTTGAAACCGACATTGTACTTGTCATTGCTGTTTAAATCCTGTTTTTGATAACCAGCTGTCCTATTTCAGACCAATGTCTCCACCCAGTGTCCACTTGATGAGGCAACACCTGTACATTCTAATGCAATCCAACTCTACAGCTCAACATTGGGGTGGAAGCACCTGCCTTCTAAGTAATCTATATAATGTCTAATAAACAGTTCTCGCGCACGACGTGTCCCGGCACATTACCTGGGCATGTGTGCGTTGCCACCCGGGATAGTCTGCGGGCTTGAGGAGAACATTTGCATGACACCCAGATGGTGTTTACCTCTTGGCTAATGGACGAGGGTCCACTCGCTCCTGTTTCTCCTCTCGCTCTGACACACTTTAAGTGCATGTGTGTGTGTTGCCAGGTTACCCCTGCACGTACCAGGTACACACACACACACACACACACACACACACACACACACACACACACACACACACACACACACACACACAGCGTTTGAAAAGGAAAGAAGAATGATCCTTTTTTTGTGTCTTTGAGAGCTCGCTTCTCTTTCTTTGACTGAGCAGCTTCATTCACTGTGGAGGTGAAACTTTGCAAACACACGCACAAACACACAATCAGATTAGAATATTATTAGCATTTGTTTTGTAAGAGAGGTGGGTGGGTGGGGGGGGAGTTGAGAGAGAAAAATGTATGAAAGACTGTGCTGGAAGGAGGATGCAGGGCTGAAGATGAAAGAAGATTGCTGCTGTATTGTTGCAGCTCGTGCTCAGGCACATCATTAAATGCAGTAAGACTCTGCTGGGAGGCAGACACACACACACACACACACACACACACACACACACGTGCGCAGAGGGCCGTTTGAAACAAGGAGACCACAACCTGAATACAAAATAGAGCACCAGTTGCTTTTAAACCAGTGGTTGAAGGGCCACTTTAAAATCTTCTCGTTTATCCGTGTGCCATCAACATTAAGCAAAATAATGACCACATCAACATTTAAATCTCCAACTGATCTGTATTTTTTTGTTTCATCCATATAGCATCCATCCCCATGAAAACACCCACATTACAACATACTGCCGATTGTTCTTCATCGGTAATACGCGTAACGCTGTCTGTAAAGATCAGAGGCAGAGTGGGGCGGGTCTAACTTGGTGTGCGGATAAGAGGGCACTTCAACATTTCCAAAAATACACTCTTGCACCCCTATTGCTAGTGTGTATTGGTTTAGCCCCGTCTCTGTCTGCCTCTGCTTTAAATTACTTAATTTTTTATGTATTTTACCCTTTTTTACTGTTTCTTCCTTACATAAATAGTGCAGCGTTTATATAAGATTGCACACATTACAGCGCAATATTGTTGCTGTCCTTGAGGGTACACTTGTTTATTCACTCGTTGGACATGCGTGTACGTCATGTGTACGTCCTGTGTATCGCATGTGTACGGCACGTGTACCGCATGTGTACGGCATGTGTACGGCATGTGTACGGCATGTGTACCGCATGTGTATGCCATGTGTACCGCATGTGTACCGCATGTGTATGCCATGTGTACCGCATGTGTATGCCATGTGTACCGCATGTGTACCGCATGTGTTGCTACAGCTGACGGTTACGGAGACGGCGACGGGTGGTTTAACGACTCGTCTGCCTCTTGCCGTCGGGGCATTCTTCCACAGGGTAGAAGGACAATTGGTGCTCTCACAGGATTTTAATGTTTGTGGGACTCTTAATGTCGTGGCTTGGCTGAAGCCTGGTTAATTCAACCAAAAATTAAGAAAATTTACACAACAATGTGCAGCCGCTGCGTGCTTACGTGCCAGGACTCTTTTGCTCAGTCTGAGAGCGTAAGGGGAGCCAAGTGAAGTCAGTAAACACTCGCGTGTGTCTCCCTGGATGCAGTGTTGTTCCTCGTGAAAAGCACCGCAGAGTAGGAGTGCATTGGTGCCGCCATGGTGATGACTCATCCTGAAGGTTGCTCCCTCTCAGAGGAGCCGGGGAATGGAAAAGAGCACACTGTGTGTGTGTGTGTGTGTGTGTGTGTGTGTGTGTGTGTGTGTGTGTGTGTGTGTGTGTGTGTGTGTGTGTGTGTGTGTGTGTGTGTGTGTGTGTGTGTGTGTGTGTGTGTGTGTGTGTGTGTGTGTGTGTGTGTGTGTGTGTGTGTGTGTGTGTGTGTGTGTGTGTGTGTGTGTGTGTGTGTGTGTGTGTGTGTGTGTGTGTGTGTGTGTGTGTGTGTGTGTGTGTGTGTGTGTGTGTGTGTGTGTGTGTGTGTGTGTGTGTGTGTGTGTGTGTGTGTGTGTGTGTGTGTGAGTGAGTGAGAGAACGCCCGACGTGTGCAGCTTATCTTCTCCTTGCATATGTCCTGCTTATTTTCACATTCACTTGCTGCAGGCTGTCAGTTGTTCTTGTCATGAGCATGAGTCAGAGCTATTCTTACTTCACCTGCCGGGACACTGCACTTATACACACACACACTCTGTAGAGAAGTACACACACATATTTACTTTAGTTTCTTGAGATAACAAACATAGCGCCTACTGAGGACAGTTTGTTCTTTGAAATTCGTCAGTTCCACTGTTGATCTTCTTTTTTTGCTGATGACAATGAGACTTGATTCGTCATGTGCCGCAGCTCGGTTTTTACCCGTCTTCCATACTTCAATTCACCTCAGCACCTTCATTTCCCTTTCTGACTCCTTTTCTGTCCTCTTCACTTCCACTCTTTCTCCTTCATCTCTGCTTTCATCTCTTGATCCTCTTTAAGTTGAGGAGGAGAGGGTTTAGGCTTAAGAAGAGCCACTGAGATGGGTTGTGTGGAGGACAGCGGGGAGCCCGGCCGAGTAACTGGGGCCCAGGTGAGAGACGAGTCCGCTGCAGTGTCCTTGTTTGAACTCGGTAGAGAGGGTACGACATATTAGTAATGAATGACGAATTCCCCATCGGCTGCAAAACGGTCTGGACCACTTTGCTTTGTAGTGGTGTATACTGGTCGGGGGGCAATGTGATGAATTCTCTGGAGAAGTACAACTTGATTTTAAATAAATAACTAAATTAAATCTAATTTAATTTAATAATACAACAATAGTACAAGCTATTTGTTAAATGTCTTTAAACATATTTTCCAACATGAGAGTAATAATGAGATTTAAAATCTCTTTCTCAACACTGGCCCAGCCAACATGGGTATTAGTCCTGTTCTTCACTGAGACCAATGCTCTCTTTTTATTTATTATTCTTTTTTTAGGAACGCCAGATCACATTCACAGCTGGAAGCTGCCCGCTACAACCACAGTGTTGATTGTTCGGCCTCTGAGCAGCTCCACTGCAGCAGTTTAAGGGATCTTTCCTCAGTTGTGCTTATGAGGGAGGGGCAAGCGCCCAGATTAATCCTGACGATTCAGGGGATTGTAACCGACAACCCTCAGGTCAACAATGCCCACAATTGCGATCAATTTCTTCATTCATGGACTTTATTATGCTCAACAAATGCCAGCGCAGACAGCAATTGGGTTGGCAAGTGGTCTCGCACCGGTTTATTTAGTCCGTAACAGAATAGGTTTACTGTGTTCAGTACTGACGATTCTCACCAGCGTTGGATCAAAACAGACCAACTGTTGGCTTGTGAAAGTGGTCTATATGAAGGTTACTCCATGAATGGGTACATGGCCCTCAAAGTCACATGATCATCTGACCTCTAACTTCATGACATCAAACTTTACAAGTGTGCCGACCACAGCTACTGTTGTTGTAATGCTGAATTAATATATCTGTTTGAAAGTGAAATAAGTTTCAGTTGCCGGTGTTTTTATTGACTTAGCAACGAGGAACCAACGATACTGTCGGTGCCATGAAAAGTGAAATCGGCATGCTCCTGAATGTGAGCGGGGCTTTTTGTTTTTGTTTGTCAAACGTGAAGGGCAGACTGGAAGCCGGCGGGGTCACGGGTCTGACTTCCCATCGTTCATCTCACACCTCGGCGGATAAGTGATTGGACGCGTCCGGCGGTGCGTCCCGAGATGAGATGGAAAATGTTATGCAGAGGGAGCTGTGGAGGGGGAAAGAGCAAGGCTGTGATGGACAGAATGAATAAATCAAGAGCCAGAGTGTAATAACAAAACTCACTCGTGGAGGAGGGTGGAGGGCGGCTAGATGGGTGGAATTGGAGACGGAGGTGAAGTGAACAACTCTGGCCTGCTGGCAGAGGACGGAAAAGTGAAATTCAAACTGACACATTATTATTTTTAAGCTTCTTAAGATGTTTACACAAATGTCCGTTGTTTTTTTGTGTGTGCCTTTTCTTTATAATACTATAATGGCCTGAATATAAGGTGACCCTAATTATAGCATGACACCCACTTTAACAAACTGCTGATCCAATACCAGTTATTCATTTATCAGCTGTGCGGAAGTGAATGGGATGATTCTTTGATGTGTAAGCCGTCAAAGGCTTGTACGAGTTAGACTCGGCTTCTTGAACACTTTTAGGGCTGATTTAGATCCAGAAGAGACGCTGGAAACAGACTTAAAGAAACTCGCTAGCCGAGCAACATGAAGGCTGCAAACAACCCATAATGCAGCACTTTCGTTATCTGTCAGGCCCAGTACTAATAACCAAGTCCTTTTCAAATATAACAGAGACACACATAATAACATAAACAATAAGACACACATGCAGTACTTCCTGTAATGCAAAGCACATCTGGATTCAGGCTGTGTCGTGAACCTCAATACCGATATACAAAAAGTTTCCTTTACATAAAAAACACTAAAATCTGGATTCAGATGTCATAAAGAGACACCAGTCCTGTTTTCTCTTAATATGGTCGTGCTCCTTAATTACAAGATGTAAATAGTCTAATAAATGATTGAAGTGTGCACCTGGTCTATAGTAAAAGCTCTCTTATGCACCACAGTGGGACTTTTGGAGGGGATGTATTCCCTCCAAACAACAAATTCCCCCATTTTGCAGAATGTGCCCGTTAACTGTGCAGCTCCTGGGCTCCGTCTGCCGCTCTGCTCGCCTCGTTTGTCATCGCCGCAACCTTTTACACTTCTTTCCTCGCGGTGACAGACTTTAATTGGGTGAAAATGCAGGGAGTGCATTCAACAGTGCAGCGCGCCCCCCCCTCCCCCACCTGCAATTACCAGCCGGCCGTTCCTCTGCGCCTCTGCTGGCATATCTTCATTAAGTCTCTCTCGCTCTTCCTTGTTTATTAATTTCCTCCATCACTCTCCGCTGCTCTTTCTGGCCTTATGTGCTAACTGTTTCCTTATTCTCTCTTTTTCTCCATTCTTCTGCTTTTTTTCCCTGCACACTTTGGGTTTCACCCCCGGCCTTATTAGTGGCACAGGGCTTTTAGACTTCCAGCCAAGCATGGAAAAGTAGAGCTTTGGATGGATACTTAAGTGATAGATAAGTGTTTTTTTTTTTTTGTGTCCTTGAACATTTGAACCTGACTCCATTTCCAGCCCTGCAGCTAATGGGGAGAAGTAAGATAGGTGGTTAATTTTCTTCCTTTCCTTCTTTTTCCCCCCGGTTGGACTATATTCGGCTAATTACCTCCTGCCTGCACATGAGAATCATCCACAGCAACACACTCCTGAATAAAGTCTACTGGTTTATTTGCTTCCATGTGATTTTTGACAATATTGAGTTAAATAGCTGCCAATACACACACACGCACGCACGCAGCCACACACACGCACACACAAAGAGTCGTTTTGTGCGGTGAGATCCAGCATGACTGACTGCAGACAGTAATTAGGGACAGACCATGCACAATTAAGTGTCTGCATACGATCAGTGCACATTTGCAATGCACAGAGGGAAAACAAAGCACATCAGCCGAGGCTTCAGGCAACTAATTTCTCTGGAATAATTAGCCAGCATAAAGAGGTCTCTTTTTCATAATTTTTTTTAGATGAGAAAAGAGACTTGCTTTAAGTGGAAATTAGAACAGGAAAACGTATTCCTTTTGTTCTGCCCTTTTGCCTTTCGAAGACTGCCGACATGCGTTTAAATGATTGTGGGAGGGGTTTGTTCATAGCCGTCAGTAGTTTGTCAAATTTTACAATCAAAAGGCCAGAAACTAATGGATGTCTGCACATGTGAATAAAGACGATCGTTATGGCAACCATTAACATACACAGATCTAAACAAATTTACCAGTGGGGGCGGGGCTTGAAAGGCAGACTAAATGTGCGCTCGTACAAAATATTATACAAATATTATATAGAAGAAGGGCAATATGGTTGAAGTCATTATCACAATTATGTCCATTTATTGATATTATTGACGTCACATTGTTGTTGAAAACAATGAATGTCACACGATCGTTTTCAGGTTACATTCTAAAATAGAGTTATGTACATCAGCACGCTGTGCTGGCACTGATCTCAAAGTACAGCAGAGGATGACTGGAAATCGGTCATTAGTTTTTACGGAGGATTTCGATAGCGTTGGAGCTGGATGATAAATCGGTGGATCACCAAAGTCACTATCGATTCATCCTGTGTCGATGATAAACGTTGGTTCAACAATAATTATGATAATACATCCAGTTGTATTGAGACAGTCCACTCTGATCCTGTAGTGTTGGCCCAACAGAATGACATCATCTTTCTC